>NC_089750.1:57937206-57959706 GCF_040412425.1 Macrobrachium rosenbergii
ACCTAAGTACCACTGTACCTAAGGCTTTGCCTGGGCAGGCTAACTGCCTTCCATACCTGCGTGCTTTCCCCAACTTACCGACTCAGCAGTGACCCAATTGACAGTATTTCATTCGAGTTATCCTTTCTGAGTGAATATGATAGAAATAATCAACACACGCGATTGTGTTGATTATACATACATACATATATATATATATTAGGTGTGTCTGTGTGCGTGTGTGTAGTGAGCCGTTTAATCTATACATGTTTTATGTAAAATATACTTTTTCCCATCTATGTTGGCCAGTTTTGTCTGTGAACTAAGGAAAAATCTAAAATAATGCACTTTTGCCTGGATACCTCTCAAGACTAGGTCATAAATCACTGTTAAGCAAAGTACAAGTTATGAAGTTCTTTTATTGTGCTTTGTTTTCATCCTGAGGAGTGTAATTTTGATATTTCTGCAAGAAAAAACTTAAGACAGTTAGGATTTGGAAATCGAAAGAACAACAGGGTGGTTTTATATATATATATATATATATATATATATATATATATATATATATATATATATATACATATATATATATATATATATATATATATATATATATATACCTGTATATATGTGTATGCATATAAATGTAAATATGTATGTATATATAAATATATATGTATATATAATACATATATGTGTGTATATATATATATACACACACACACACACACACACACACACACACATATATATATATATATATATATATATATATATAATGTTATTAATGAGTACACATATATAAAACATTTACAATGAAAATCGAAAATTTAAAAAAAAAAAAAAGGCTAATGTTAAAACATCAAAGGAAAGCTGGACGAGTCCACATTTAGAGCTGGTTTTAATTTTCTTATATGCAGGGATTCTGCTAATCTTACATCATTTTGAAATAGAAAGTCATCTTTTTAGGACCAAAATGGTTTGGTAAATGGTCTGGTCCTAAAAAGATTACTGTATTTCAAAATACTATTCCTGAACGACAAAACGCACGAGTTTTTCAAGAAAGAAATAGTTCAAATTTTTAGAGAATATTTTCCACAAACCACTTCAGTAATATTCTATAACAACTGCAAAATTAAGAATTTTGTTAACTATAAAGAAAAATTGCCATCTTCTTATGAATCGTCATATACAAATATGTATGCCCTCAGTGCAATCTAGTGTACGTTGGCTTATCTGCTAAAACTGTATTTCAGATTCTTAAATCATAAGGAAGACCGTTGGAAAAGCTTTTATACCGAGTCATAGGGACCACTGCCATGAGGTCTGCAATATTAATGTAAATGTTGAAGATTTTAATATCATATTGAGAGGTATAATTGAAAATGACGTAAGATTAGCAGAATCTCTGTATACAAAAAAATTAAAACTAGCTCTAACTGTGGACTCGTCCAACTTCCTTTGATGTTTTAATATTTGTGGTTTTATAAAGTTTTTGATTTATATATATATATATATATATATATATATATATATATATATATATATATATATATATATATATATATATATATACATACACACACGCATATATATATATATATATATATATATATATATATATATATATATATATATATATATATACACACATATATATATAGATATTTATATAGTGCATATATAAGCGTAATCAATGACTGCAAAATGTTAAATCTACGAGTAACAACACCATTCATCCGCCCAGAAATTCTGTTCAGAACACAGTTATGTGTCCACGAAAGTTTAGTATAACCATTTACTTGGGTTTTCGTGTTGTGCAAATGCGCATGTCCATAATCCTTTTTAAGCGTGAAGTATAACGGTAAATGAGAGAGAGAGAGAGAGAGAGAGAGAGAGAGAGAGAGAGAGAGAGAGAGAGAGAACCATATGAAAACAATTGGAATTTAATGCACATTGTCTACACCTACTTTATAATTCAGTCCTCAACAGACCGATGTCATCTCTCTCTCTCTCTCTCTCTCTCTCTCTCTCCTCACGATTTAACTTTTTCGGCAAAGACGCCATAAATATTCATTGCTGGGAGAGGCAGCAGCCACTTAGGAAGTGGTATTTTTGATGCTCTCACAATTAGCCAGTCGGGAACCTAAGAACGAACACAACAGGGGAGACCGAAGGGAGTTCGCCGAGTCTCTGCCTCGGCGGAAATCTCATTTAGCGGACGAGCAGGAATTCGGTAGAAGAGGAGGAATTGTTTAATCGCGACGAATCATGTTTATTTGACTTGCAAAAGAGCTGCGTAGCGGTCGAAATAGTTAAAGAACGGTTGATTAACTGCTGCCACGTTCGCTTCAACAAGAGATGTCCTTTCCCTTTTGCTAGGCGGCACAGCATACAACGTTTTTTAAAGTTGTATGCTGTAAAGAACATTGTATGCTGTGCTGCCTAGCAAAAGAGAAAGGACGACTCTTTTGCTAGGCAGAACATTGTATGCTGTGCTGCCTAGCAAAAGAGAAAGGACGACTCTTTTGCTAGGCAGAACATTGTATGCTGTGCTGCCTAGCAAAAGAGAAAGGACGACTCTTTTGCTGGCAGCACAGCATACAATGTATACATACAACATACATTGTATGCTATGCTGCCTAGCATACAATGTATACAGTGTATATGCTGCCTAGCAAAAGAGTCGTCCTTTCTCTTTTGCTAGGCAGCACACATACAGCATACATTGTATGCTGTGCTGCCTAGCATACAATGTATACAATGTATGTGCTGCCTCGCTAAAGATTCGTCCTTTCTCTTTTGCTAGGCAGCACAGCATACAATGTATACATACAACATACATTGTATGCTGTGTTGCCTAGCATACAATGTATACAATGTACATGCTGCCTAGCAAAAGAGTCGTCCTTTCTCTTTTGCTAGGCAGCACAGCATACAATGTTTTTTACAGCATACAACTGTAAAAACATTGTATGCTGTGTGTGGGCAGCACAGCATACAATGTTTTTTAAAGTTGTCTTTCTTATATTGATTTTATTTTTCAAACGCCACATTCTACTGTAGTACTCATCACACAGCTTTTTTAAAATGAAGTATACAGCTTAAACGATAGGGATTCATCTTTTCTGAATTATATCTATAACGATATATAACTGAATATTTTCATTTATTTCTCACTAAACAGAAATTGATCCTTTTTCTACTGCTTTCGACATTTGAGTCTTTCAGTTATAGAGTTAAATGGAAAGCTAAAAGTAGAAAATGGTTCTGAGATATTTTTACGTAAATTTAGTATGAAACTACAGTCTGGTATTAATAACACTATATGCCGTATTTCCCGAAGTGTGGAAACTTAGATATTATCGCAGTAAACTCCAAACACAATTCTGGAAACCAGTTTCCAATTATGAATCTCGGCTCTACTATCACAGTTTATTTATTTCATCCAGACTTGAACAGGGTGAGCGGAATAATATATAAAAATATATATATATATATATATATATATATATATATATATATATATAGGTATATATATATATATATATATATATATATATATATATATATATATATATATATATATATATATATATATATATATATATATATATATATATATATATATATATATATATATATATATATATATATATATATATATATATATATATATATCTCGTATATATATATATCTTATATATATATGTATATATAAATTTTTTTCCAACCTCTGCTTGAGTATTTTGCGAAACCTTTTAAAGCTTGACTCTCAGAGAGAAATATTACATTTTCATTTGCTGAAAATCTTAAGCAGCTTTTGTTTTTCGAGAAACCTCTCGCGAAGCCAACTTTGATCTCCCAGCATATGGTACACATGGCATTCAACATTGTAAATGGGTTACTAGCTATTATTCTTACGATTTATCACCAAGACAACAGTTGGGGGGAACTTGCTCTTTAGCAGTCTGTTTTCAAGCAAAATGGTGGAAAACATTCCATTCAGAACTACTGAGTTAATAAATGAATAACGATTTATTGTTTTGGGAGAGGAAGGATAAGCTAAATCTTTTTTGAAATTCAAAATGAAATGGCGTTTGCGTTCATAACTTGCCATTCGAGGAAACAGTAGTATTTATTTTATATTTCTATTTTATCTCATGTATTAAATTCGTTTTTATAATTACGAAGACATTCTCAAGAAAGACTTCATCAGAGTTTGCCAGATCGTGTGTGTGTGTGTGTGTGTGTGTGTGTGTGTTTACCTTTCTCCTATGGCATATAGTTCCATTAAATTCAGATACCTTTTTTTAACCATTTTTACAGTTCTGCAGTTTTTATCTCATTTTGCTTATTTAGCATCTCGATAGGAGTAATTTACCTCTAGCTCCTATGAATCAAAGCCATTGTAACCCATTAACCTATTGAAAACAGTTACTTTGTGTGCAGGTAGTTTATATTATTTCATGCAAAACTAATATAACGTTGCTAGACATGTAAGGAATTTTTGTTTTTAATTGGAGTATGGTATTATTATTATTATTATTATTATTATTATTATTATTATTATTATTATTATTATTATTATTATTATTATTATTATTATTATTATTATAGCACAAAGCCCTCCATTGATAGCTTCCGGGATTCTGTAGAAGAATTTATTTCTTTCTTGGAATAGGTCTTTTTTCACTGAACTGGGTTTTCTTCTTCTGGATTTCTTCAAAGAGTTGATTGAAAAACTTTTCTTCCTATCAGCGATCTTGGCAATACATGTCATCAATATCAAACCCGCTAGAAAAGGATGATCTCTCTCTCTCTCTCTCTCTCTCTCTCTCTCTCTCTCTCTCTCTCTCCCCATACACCCTCCCTCGATTTAAAATCCCTCTAACTCATTTTGAAGTTTTTCTCTTATTCCTTTTATTCTCGAGAAGTCTTTTCATCCAATCTAGTTTTTTCATCGTATCCAGGAACTGAACTCAATTTGCACAGTAAATTTTTCTTATATTTTTCCTGTATTTACTTATTTCATCCTTGTTTTCCTAAACCAATAATGATAGATTTCAGAATCAAAATATAATTCCAGAGAAAATAATAAAGACCACTCTTTCCATGATACTTATGTAGTTATTAACTCATAACATATTTGTTCAGCTTTGCAACTCTTAAATTTTTCACATTATCATAGCAAGACGTTTCCGTCAACGCTACCTTATTCTAACGATACGTTTCCCCAGAGTGAAAAATCATTGATCGAAGAAAGGAATACAAATGTTTTCATTAATTACCGTTTCTCCTTATCACTCCTTTTAATTTAAGTTTTCATGACGTCAGTGACTTGCTGATTGATGACATCAAAATTGCAATCAATCATTCAGTTTTCTTTCAAGATTCTATATTGGTTTAAAAGTCTAAGGAATGATAAACTAATATTACTCTTATGCAATGTACACACACATTTTGTTATTTGATTTTATGGAAGACATTGTTATGGGAACAATGCGGACTGTAACTGATAACAGGTCTGAGTAATTTAAAGTAAAATTTACTAAAAGAGTACATGTATAAAAGCGATGATTCAAAGGTTGTTCAGTTCTTTTTAAGCATTCTACTGCTCTCTTGTATTCATTATATTTTGTTTATCCTAATTTTTGTCGATGGCTCTCATACAAGAAGTATACAATTATTTCTAAGAATCTGTTGAATTTTCAAATTTATATTTTGTCTACATATCCTCCATTTCAGACTGTTTAAATAATCCGTGTTAAAAATTAAAGTATAAACAAATTTTATATACCCATATGGTTGGAAAAATTGCAATAAGGGTAAATACGTAACATAGAATGTTAACATCGTTGTAACTTCTTCATGGGAGCCGATTCATTTCCCTCCATTCTCTAGATAACGAAAGAAACAATTAAAAGAGAGAGTCCATACAAAATTTGTCTTTAACAGTGGTCAAGGTGGGGGAAAAGGTCAGGTGAAAATCACCTTACTGCCAGTAATGCCTCCTTTATAATTATCCGGCACACGAGAATTTATCACTTTTCGTTTTATTTATTTCACAAGGAATGAACATTTTAATTCTGAAAGTATAGTTCACACGAAATCATAACATATGTACATAAATTGTTTTATGAGAAGCGAAGGGCAGACTGTTCGTTGAGCCGAGGAAGAGATTAGGATGCAAAATTCGGTTATGAGTTGTTTGGAGATTATGCTATAAAATTCGGTTATGAGTTGTTTTACTTCTGAGAAAATAGCATCACGAAGGCAAATTTTCAATTCATATTTTAGAGAAAGAGGAACAACAGGGAGGTGCTGGGTCTGGCAAGCTTATTCCAAAGCGAAAGCCCAAAAAACAAACCCATGAATACGCCTGCCAGAGAACCGTTATCTAAATCTCTACGGAGTGTACTCTCCACATTTCACCCCCTCTCAACTATTCCTCACAGCCTTCAGTAAGGAATGCATATACTAAACTCAGAACCTCTCTGTTATTCAATTTTAGTGAAAATATGAATAATAGGCCAGATTTTACTAATAAATAGCATCGATAGAAAAGAGTAATTTGAAGAGTTTAAGAGATATTGTAAAACCAATTCAGCTGATGCAGATATTCTTGTCAAAAGAACTTTTCTAAAAGGGAGGTGAACTACCTTTCTCATTCCATTGTAAAAATAATAATAATAATAATAATAATAATAATAATAATAATAATAATAATAATAATAATAATGTCTTGAAGAGGGTCAACTCCCTTCCTAAATCTAAATCTAATTCTAAATAATAATAATAATAATAATAATAATAATAATAATAATAATAATAATAATAATAATAATAATAATAATAATTATTATTATTATTATTATTATTATTATTATTATTATTATTATTATTATTATTATTATTATTATGTTTGTTAGAGTTATTGTTATCCTTTTATTTACAAAGCCATTGACTTATGAACGATTCAGGTACAATGCATGCTAAGCAATTTATTTCCATAAAAAAACACATAAGCAATAAGCCCCTTTCATCACAGCACGAACCGAAGCTTGGCATTGAAACAGAATTAGCTCTATAATGTGACGCCACTAAACTTTCCAGTGTAGCCTCTGTCCAATTAAGAATCTCACCTAAGTGCAGCAGAGGGAGATATCACAAGGAGATGCATTTCCTCATCTCTGTTGCTTAGCTTGGACAATCGTTAAGGGCCTGTGATTAAACAAACTGTACTTAAAAAAGTTTATGTTAGACCTTTCTTGACTGCTTTAAGAGACAAACTATTGGTGTTATGATATGGATTGCTGATTATTTGAATTTTATATGCTCTCTCTCTCACTATATATATATATATATATATATATATATATATATATATATATATATATATATATATATATATATATATATATATATATATATATATATATATGTATATATATATATATATATATATTCTGTTAGTATATATTATATATGATATAATATATATTGACTTTTAACATATAATATATATATATTCATTTATATTTTCGGTTAGTTAAGAGTTACACTGACATATCAAAATAACCTATTGACTTTTAAACATGAAATTGCTAGATTGAAATGTTTCCTTTCCGGATAGAAGGTTGCTCTGATAAACATATCCAAAAAATCGGAATTCTCTCTAGTTAAGGGTATATATGTCCGATAAAAGTGAAATATATATCTCTATATCTCTCTCTCTTTCTCTGTCTCTCTATCTATCTCTATATCTCTCTCTCTCTATATCTATATATATATATATATATATATATATATATATTTACATATATTAACATATATATATATTATGAATATATATATATATTAATATATATATATATATATATATATATATATATATATATATATATATATATTTATATATATATATATATATATATATATATATATATATATATATATATATATATATATATATATATATATATATATATATATATATAAGTAACCACCGAACTATTATGGCTCACGATGAAAGAACGCTAAGCTGATCAAGGTATCACTACAAAGCCAAATAATTCATGATCTGCTAATGGCACTTAAGTAAGACTGAGATATAATATTTTTGTATATCATCATAGAATTTACTTGATATACTTCATACTCGACACAATTATTTTCCCGTCCAATTCTTCTTATTCATCTTTACGTTTAGTTTTTATTAAAGATGTTAAAGTGTGCTTCAATCTAATTATCGTCTCAGGCATTAAATCCCCCTTCTTATAAATCTAATTAATTCTTTCTTCTTCATTGCCAATAAATTCTTTACGGTTTCTTTTCGATATAAAAAGTCTCGAAGTCTTTGTTAGTAAAATTGGAAAGTTCCGAAATGAAGATAACTTATTTAGTATTGCAATTAAACTTTATTAAATTTATAATCACAAAGACTACCAAGTATTTTATAATATGATTTAATACAGGAAATATATTTAATAATGTTTGTATCTTCATGTCTTTGATTTAAGGGGAGTGTATCTTCTGAATAAAAAATCAAGTATTTTGCGTTATCATCTTATGAGGTAGAGCAGAAGTTACCATATCATTCAATGTTAGGAATTACAAACTTCCCCATTACTATAATTGCGGCCAACGAGTTCGAAGGTCTTATAATCTTGGCTTGGCAACCTACCGCAAATAAACTGGATATCTATTGACCTTCAGGTTGCCAGCAAATAAAACGTCACTAACTCCATAAACCATATTCCACAAAATCGCATATTCATTAAAAAGAGGGAAAGCAAAGTGAAGAAACTAATCCATCCTTCGAGGGCCTGAATAAACAAATACTTTTCTGTGTCTAATTTGTGTTATATATAACAATGAACATTACTGAAAGCTTGAAGTAATGTTCACCAAGATTTTAATTTTCTCGAGTCAATATGAATGGTTTTCGACATTACAGTTAGAACTCCTTCATATCTTTTACTTCTAGAATGCTGAATATTCTATGTATCGTTCTGCATTGTCTGAGTCATAAATTTATCATAGTTCAAACATTTTTTTTAAGTCATTCGCTTTTTATTGCATAGAAAGAAAAGTCCACCAATAGGAACTTTTGAGCAGACTTTTTACCCTAAACAAGCCAAGCTCTATTTCGTGTAATGTTAAGGGTCCTTTTCCCTTTACAAAAGATCGATTTTGTATTTTTTACTCTCACATTTTCACCGTTAAGTGATTCTCTAAAGCTCTTCCCTGAAACAATCAACAAACGTCATGAATTACTTTTTCTTTTCCAACTTGAGTGCCTCACTGTCCATAAACGAAATGCGTGGGCCTCAGCACATACAAAGAGGGCGTTGGAGCCTAATACCATTTATGCAAAACGAGTGAGGCTCATTGCACATTTTAAGAGTTCGCGTGAGCCCAGCTGCATCTAAACAGCGTGTTAAGTATTTTTCAAAGTACCCTCCTAATGTTACCACAGAAGAAACCCCGCCTTACAACGACAGAGGACTCGATCTTCTTTGGTGATGGTTTCTTCTCTTAATGCGACAAAGCACTTTTGAATAACATTTTCGCAACAATCCTTGCTGCATATAGCAAGAATTATTTTTAACGTCTTCCGGTCTCCTTCTCGGCAACTTTTTCCTCAGTTTTTTTGGGAGGTGGGTGGGAATTCATACTGTCTCATATTCTCTAATGCTCAACATATATGTTATAGAACGTTTGAGTGTGTTCGAATGAGATTACCATTTTCAGGAACTATGAGAAGAACTTTATTTGTTAACAGCATGACGCTGATATTGATAACATCAAACAGGACTGTGAATTAATTTTTCATAACAGAGCTTGTGTACTCATACCTTAAAAATGATGATAACATAAGAGAGGAAAGAAGAGACTGCAAGCCCTGATTCCAGGGACGTTACGCACTTTTCTGAAGCTCTGACCGAGGTACCCTTATTCTGCATTCTTACATGGCCTTCAGCGGTGAAAGGAGTTGACCTCAGACTGGGTGACGGCAATTCTAAACTCTGATATTATTACCTTAAAGCTACCTTTATTACAAATATGGATTACACAGATATAAGGGCACACATTACGTTTTATTATACACAGATAGAACACACCGTTCTTCACCTAACAGGATATCTGTAATCAGTCAGATTTTCATAATCATTATAATATCGTCGTTATATGCTACGAAAATTTTTCTTTTGCTTTAAATCTTAAGGAAATTATCATTGTTTTAGTCCTCTCAGTCCTATACTCTGATGAATCGTGAAATGTACAAAAACACTCTATTGTCATTTAGGCCATTAAGAGGATTTGCTTTGTAACTTCGGAATATGAATCATAAACGGGCAAATATGCACTTAATTTTGAAAGTTTAATATTTTAGAAGTAGTGTAATACATGATATATTTTTGTGTATCATTTTCATCATTGTAGAAAGCATTACATAAGTCAAGTCCGTCAATATAATGATATATCTTGCTGCCTTTCTCGTGGAAACAACTAATGCATTATCTATGGTTACATAACCTGGAAGTAATGATACATTTTCATTTATTAGGTTCTTCCGAACCATTACGATATTTTACATTAACAAAAGTCATTTGGGAAGGAAGACGGAGTTGAAATAGTAATGGAGCGTATCTTGATTTTGAATAGTCCTTAGAACAGGCATAATAATGCTTGCCTATTAATATGGAAATGAGGTCATCAACATTTTATCATGCTAATAATGCTACTAACGATTCAATCAGAATGTTCCATGATACTTCATTGTTTACTTTGAACGGTTTTCATCATAAGAGATTGCAATATTAATGTACCGTGGATCCAATTCATGGTAAATGCAATGCATTCCAAATAGGCGGCTCTGTCCATTTGCGTCATTTCCCGCTTCCAAACATGAATGTGTTCTTAGTATGTTAAAGACACGGACGAATACAAACACGTACACACACTCACATACACACACACACATATATATATATATATGTGTGTGTGTGCGCGCGCGCGCGCGCGTCTGTACTAGATGTATAAGAAAGCTTTTCTATATACAGCATATGATTCCCGATTGAGGTAAAAACTATAATCCCCACTAGATTCACACTCAAACTAATTTATCGTGGATGAGACCCCTGTGTATGAAAATTCACAAAACCATCAATTCAATACACCCAAACATATGGCATATCAATAACTTATCTGTCCCGTTTGCTTGATGTTGGTGACCCTCCTTTCCCATGTATACCCTTTTAATTCCATCTGTCTATCCGTTTTTAGGTCATTCTCTTCTTCCTCTCAGTATTTTCCGAATTATGTCTTCTTTTCCACGATCTGCCATCATTCCATTTATTCCACATGACCAAACTGTACATACATACACACAACACACACACACACTCACTTTCCGAATTACGTCTTCTTTTCCACGATCTGCCATCATTCCATTTATTCCACATGACCAAACTGTACATACATACATACACACACGCACATTTATATATATATATATATATATATATATATATATATATATATATATATATATATATATATATATTTTTTTTTTTTTATCTTTTTAACTCCATCTAGCTATCCCTTTCTAGGTCATTCTCTTCTTACTTCCATTGTTTTCCGAATAAGGTTTTCTTTTCCACATTCTTCTATTATATTCCATTTATTCCACATGACCAAACTATACACACATACATACATGCACACATACAGATAGATGGATAGATAGATAGATAAATAGATGAATAAATAGATATCCAGAGTCTTTCCACATTTGTAGTTATAGTGGAAAAGGGATTTAAGATCCTGAATTTTCACGGAGAGAAGGATAACAAAAGTCACACACACATATGTATATATATACATATGTATATATATATATATATATATATATATATATATATATATATATATATATATATATATGTATATATATATATATATATATATATATATATATATATATATATATATATATATATATATATATATATATATATATATATATATATATATATATATATATATATATATATATATAAGGATAGGGGAATAAGAGCGACGATATTCGAACAGCATTATCTATTTACGCCAAATGAAAAAAAACTTTCTCCCTGAGGCTGAGAAATGAAAGTGGAGCGCGAAATTCCCATTCCATCTCTCGAGAATCTGGGAGTGGAATTTTCGCTCTCATCGCTCTGTTGGGCACGTGATGACGCTGCTGACATGGACGTACTTTCTCATTTCGTTGTTGTACTTTCTCATTTCGGTGTCGTGCTTTCTTATTTCCGTGTCATACTTACTTATCTCGGTGTAGCGCTTTCATATTTCGTTGTCGTGCTTTCTAATTTCGTTGTCGTACTTTCTCATTTCGTTGTTATACTTTTTCATTTCGTTGTTGTATTTCTCATTTAGGTGTCATACTTTCTCATTTCGGTGTCGTACTTACTTATCTCCGTGTAGTACTCTCTCAATAGATGTCGTACTTACTATCTCGGTGTCTTGCTCTCTCATTTCGTTGCAGTGCTTATTTATCTCGGTATCGTACTTCCTCATATTGGTGTCGTACTTACTTATCTCGGTGTCGTACTTTCTCATATTATTGTCGTACTTTTCGTTACGGTGTTATTCTTTCTTATTTTGATGTTGTATTTTCTCATTTCGGTGTCATACTTTCTCACTGAAGTTATAATTTTAGTACTCTCATTTCGGTGTAGTGTTTTTTCGTTTCGGTGTCGCACTTTCTCATTTTGGTGTCGTACTTTCCCATTTCGGTGTAGTAATTGCTCGTTTTGCTGTCGTACTTTCTTGTTTTGCTGTCGTAATTTCTCCTTTCGTTGTCGTACTTTCTCGTTTCAGCGTCGTACTTTCTCGTTTCAGCGTCGCACTTTCTCCTTTCGAGGTTGTCCTATTCAGTTTGTCTTTAGAAATCAGTTTTAAAGTTAGTTACTCCATGAATTTTTCCTTTATTGCAAAATTATCCACATGAAAAAAGCTGGCAATAATAAATGAATTGCAAACCATAAAAGGATAACGTGAAAACAGCAGGAACATCGAAGACTTTCGCCTCGTCCAAAACAACATTCTTCCGAATATAATCACTCTGTTTTTAACCATCAAATCCATTACTCAAACATTCCGTGGGATGAGCATAACAAAGGCCATTCTCTCATATAATGAGTTCTTTTCCTTCTCTTTTTATTTTTAAACCAGTGTTTTCAAGAACCTTGGGAAAAATTTAATATTTCGGAATTAAAGAGAGGAAGGTCAACATATCAAATCTTACTGGCATGGAATGAAAACACGAAGTAAAAGAACAGCCTGTAGATAGAAGAGGTTTTATTATTATTATTATTATTATTATTATTATTATTATTATTATTATTATTATTTTATTGTTGTTGTTATTATTATTAATTACTGACGGGAATCACTCCCACGATTATGATTACTAAGTGGAAAAAGACCTTAGGAACTCTTGTGTCCTCGACAAGCTGGTTTCTTGTCGAAAATATTTGTTTTTGAACAAGAGATTTTACATATTGAAATTCATTTTTTTTTTTTATAAATTATAAGAATAACCGTGTCTATTTTAATATTTATGTTGAAGCAGCTATAAAGTGAACGGATGGCCGTAGTCAGGATAATATATTACATTAACTTTATTAATGAATGCACATGGAAAAATACCTAGCTTGAAATGTGAATGTGCCTCGCGGCGTCATGCCTAGACCTGCCATCGTGTTCGTCGAAAACAGTTACTATTGCATACCTAGTAAACATCTTTCAGATAAGTTACTCCCGAGGCTAATGATTAATATCTGAATAACCCGGGTATTCTTATGCAGAGACCAGAATAAGCGAAGGAAAGTTCTAACCCAACAAACCGCAACAATGTTAGAGAGACGCAAAAAAATTTATTTTGGGTGGCATATCATTAAGATATTTCTGTATTAATGGTTTAGGAATATTTCCAACCTATTTATCTACTATTAGATAGAAATATGAATATAAATTGATGACAGTATGAACGGTCATTAGGATGAATATGATTCATTACAAGAACCTTTATCAAACTGATGTAAAAAGTCTCAGAAAACTAATTTGTTCGTCATGTAAGTGATGAGTCAACTACCTTCAATTGTAGCTACTTGACGTACCAGTAATCACTTATCTACTTTATAAACCTGTTCCCTTCCGTGAAAACCTTTGCCTAAGAGTTGCAGTTAAAACCGAGGAACAATATTACCAATTATAAATCTTCCATTACCTCCTGATTTAGTAAAAGGGGGATGTCAAAGCCAGATTTTCAATTAATTCACAAACTTAAAAATAAACAAGATAAAAGGAAATATATTATGACCAACAAATTCTCGGTGAGAGAGAGAGAGAGAGAGAGAGAGAGAGAGAGAGAGAGAGAGAGAGAGAGAGGAGAGCATGTGTATTTTTAGAAATCTTGTTTCCCTGTTTCTAATTTTCCTGTTAGCTGAGTGTGGAAGGGGCATAATATATTATGCTCCATGGACAGCTCCTCTCTGTCTGCTGGCGGTACCTTGCTAATAGCCTTGGTGATGGAGGAAAGGTCTTGGTTTCTTGTTGAATTCCTTCTTCGCTTCTTCCCGGTTCCAGATCACTGATTCATATGGTGAGTTGTTGGATTATTTTTGTCCCCGATTTCTTATTATTATTCTTCGTTGGGAGAGTCGGTAGAGCTTCGAGTTCGAGGCTCCGGCCGGCTAATGAAGAGTTAGAGGTTCCATTTCTGGTGATCGCTATAATGTGGTTCGGATTCAATGTACGTGGTGTAACCAGTTGGTTCTTAGCCGCGTAAAATTATCCTTCCGGCCAGCCCTAGGAGAGCTGTTAATCAGCTCAGTGGTCTTAAAACACTTAACTTAACTTATCATTATATCTATTCGACGACAAGAGAAGTTACCAATCAGTCTCTCATTTACTCTATTATGTGAAGTTCTTGGTCTTCTTTTGGCCCAAAGGAAATTATTCACCTAGTCACATTAATTCAGTCATTCATCTATTCACTGTCTTTCTCATGTTCTTAGCCTCATGTGACCCGATAGAGTGACGTATTCACCTTCTTACTCAATCACTCACCTACTCACTCATTATGCTATTTATCGTCTTATTTTGGCCCAGTAGAAGTAACTCAGCCGTCTACATACCACTCACTTATCTATCATAGGACCACTCTTTTTATAAGCTTTTTAACCTCAAGGTGACCACACAAAATGATTCGCTCACCTATTCGTAATTCACTCAGTCATCCACTTAGTCTTTTTTTTTTAGCTTCTTAGACTCATTGTGACCCATTAGTAGCAACTCACGTGCTCACTACTCAGTGCATCTTTGGCAGCTTAGCTTCACTGTAAATCAGAAGAGAATAACTCACATTCTTGCCAAGTTGAAATTTAGACTCACTGTGACCCATTGATGCTCAGAGCAGAACCTTAAAATAGATTGCAAGTATTTGAGCAGTGATTTTTGGAATAAGCTCACTAACACCGCACACACGATAAGAGAAGTGAATATAAACCCAATAACAATGTAGAAATAGCTGTACATTGGAAGTATTTGCTTCAATGACCTATCTGGAATTTCAAAATGAATACCAAAAGTTTAATTTCTGTCAGATTTCTCCTTCAACTTCTTTTCTCAATGGCCATAGAATAAAATGCTCATGTTAGAGTGTTATATTCCATTTATACGTATTGATTATGATATTAAGATCAGTGGGGCAGCCAGGGATATGGGTTTATTGGCAACTACCTAATGCTCAAAATAAATTAGCATTTAGGTCAACACTGAAGCCCTCCTTCTAAGAGGAGAAGGTGTTTGTTTAAAAGAAAGTAACACACACATATATATATATATATATATACATATATAGTCAATAACCTCTATAAGCTTTATCCTACACAATTGTTCTAGTAGAATTACTAAAAGGACCTCATTCAAAGTGGATGGTATCTTTGTTTTTTTTAAAAAAAGCTTTCTTGGACAAACAGTCCACATTATCAAGTATCCGTACAATGAGCAGACAGTCCGGCTGTATTTATATCTGTGTGCTGGGTAATTTTATTAACTATAACTAGCTCTTCCTGTGTGACCTCCACCCCTCTTGACCTTGGTCTTTCTCTGATCCTTCCTCCTAGGTGACCGTTTTCCGTGCTTTCTCACTACACATACGATAGATATAGCCGTTTCCGGTGTTCCTGCCATCGTGTTGTTGGCGCAAGTTATGAAGGCGTTCTCTACAACCAGTCTAGATACAGAAAACTATATTTTCCCATATTCTGTGATCATAACAGTGTTTATACATGATTATAATACAGACACATATTATATATATATTTATATATATATTTATATATATATATATAATTATATAAATATAAATATATATACATACATATACATATATATATATATATATATTTATATATATTTGTATATATATATTATATAAATATAAATATACATATATATATATATATATATATATATATATATATATATACATATATATATAGTTATATATACTTTTATAAATACATATATATATATATTATTATATATATATATATATATATATATATATATATATATATATATATATATATATATCAGCATTAATCTGTTTCCTTTAACAAGGGGTGGCTCTCCGGAAGAGGAAAGACAATGACCACTGCCACATCATGTTTAAACTGTTGTTTCGTTAGGAACCTCCTGTACAGAACAAATTCACCTGTTCTTTGATCTACACACAAGGCCCACCAGCAACGTGTCAAACACCCCCAGCAATTGCTGCGTCGTCTACCTGTCTTCCATATAGTCTCTTGCTTCCTGAGTGATGAAAAGTCTCATTTCCAATACATCTGTTAAGCCTCCTATCTTTCACTTTCTAGGTATATATAAGATAAGAAATTACGGATGAAAGGAAAGGTGATCGGAGTAGGAATTTCTGGATGAAATGAAACGTGTTTTCGGAAAATAATTTAGAAAATGGCTATTTGTAAGTGTCAGGTTGCAGGTATTTCATCATGTTCATTTTTATTTTTTTTTTACTTTTGAAACTAACGACCTTTGCTATTGAAATAATAGTTTATTATATCGTTCTATCAATTTTTTTTATATATCTTAACCTAAAAAGGAACATTAAAATATTTACGTAATGATAACATATGATGATGTCTTTTTGATCTATCTTTCTCTTGAAAGATTTCTTATACATTAAGGTTATGTAAGTTTTGAGAAAGAGAAATTTACTTTATACCTATATTTCGATAAGTTATAATTCAATATCTCATAAAAAATCCGGAAAAGGGTAAAAAGGTTTCTTAATGAAAAACACAAAGAAAATAAAGAGAATAAGTATAAAACAGATGAATAAAACCTATTTAATGAATAAGAAAATGGTGTTTTGAACCCAAAACATAAAAGAAAAGACCACATAATCATCACTCGCACGGCAAACGATAGAGAATTTACATCAGGGATATTTTTTCAAAGAACTCACACCACCGATACCAGCACACAGGTTAGCCCTCACGTCTGGAAAGGCAATATCCTGCTATGAGAACCTTACCTCCCCAATTTGCTGGGTCCTCGAATCGCCAATTTTTCGCGAAGACTTTCTTTCGTGTAACAAGAGCTAGGTTTCAGAGAAGCAAGGAACGCTCGATAACGAGGAGACTGAGGAAATGATAGGAACTTAGAGGGTTGAAAGTGCTGAGCTCAGAGGGTTGTAGGAAGGGGGTGAAGAGATGAAGCGTTGCAGCACGGTAGTGGGAGATGTATTATGGTGGTACGGTGGTACGAGAGTTGTACGTATTCTCTGGTTTTATTTTATTTTATGTACAATGATTTACTCAGAGTGAAGTATATATATATATATATATATATATATATATATATATATATATATATATATATTATATATATATATATATATATATATATATATATATATATATATATATATATATATATATATATATATATATATATATATATATATACACACACACACGTGTATGTATGCATGTATGTATATATGATTAAAATCACTCTCGATACGTCATTTTATATATATATATATATATATATATATATATATATATATATATATATATATATATACTGTATATATAAACACACACATATGTGCATGTATTTATATATATATGATTAAAATCACTCGATACGTGATTTTATATACTTAAATTATGGAAAACAGTTATAAACTGATTTTAATTACTTCATTGTGCATGTATTTATGTTTGGAAAAAATGTATGTATTTTGTATATATAAACATATATCAGGAATATGCATACATATATAAATATAAATAATTATATATATGTTTGGAAAAAATATATGAATAATGTATATATATATATAATATATATATATGTATATGTATATATATATATATATATATATATATATATATATATATATATATATATATATATATATATATATATATATATATGCAGTAGAAAGGTGATTAACGTAAAAGGTGCAATATTTCCTTTCTTTCTCTGTCACTATTAAACTGACCGAATATTCAAGTCTATCGCAACTACAGAGTCAACTACAGAGAAGGTAACCAGATGTTTATATCTCTTTGTCACAGAAGGGATTAGACCAGAAAGAATATATTAAATTAATCTCAAGACATTTAAGCCACTTTATGATCATCTCAACAACTACTGAAATAACACAGACTCACACAGACACACACACACACACACACATATATATATATATATATATATATATATATATATATATATATATATATATATATATATATATAAATATATATATATATATATATATATATATATATATATATAAATATATATATATATATATATATATATATATATAAATATATATATATATATATATATATATATATATATATATATATATATATATATATATATATATATATATATATAAATATATATATATATATATATATATATATATATATATATATATATATATATATATATATATATATATATATATATATATATATATATATATATATATACATACTGTATACAGACTGAATATCATTTACTTGAAATTGTATTCATGACCTAATTTATATCCATATACTATCGAATAACGCTTCCGTTACAGTAAAAAAAATCCTCGCAGTATTATTCTAATAAGAGTTAAAGACCTGTTGGGTCTTGCCATGACACACTGAATCTCAAGCCAACCTCGCAAGTTCTATTACAATTTTCGGTAAAAAAGTTAAGATTTTTTTTTTAAATTCTTTGTGGGTATGAATGGATTGTGAAGAACACATTATTTCGAGAAATGAATTTCTATCACCAGAGGTAAAAAATTTTTATTCAATTCTTTGTGTGAATGGAGGGGGGTGTTGGGGTGGGGAGCAAACCACAAAGGTGTTACCCCTTCTTTTTAAGCTTTGATTTTTGCAACTATAATTTTGAGTCGCAGTGGTTAAAAGCTACCTGTCTCCCAGTTAAGCCAAAAACAACCAGTGGCATGGAAGAATGTTATTCTCCACATCTGTTGATGTTTTATCATTTTCTTCCCGTGATAATAAACATTTCGATCCGTTTTTTTGTATGACTTCTTAGATGAAGGCATGTATATGGAGTGTGATTATTTGACTGCTGTTACATAGATTTTGTTATTCTCTTTTTAAAAAAAATAATTTAAAATAATTACTAAAAGTTCCTTTAGAATTAAAGTTCTACATTTTTAGTTTTCTGCAAAAGACAACCATTGTGCTGGCTTTGTCTGTCCGTCTGCACTCAGATCTTAAAAACTACTGAGGCTAGAGGGCCGCAAATTGGTATGTTGATCATCCACATTCCAATCATCAAACATGCTAAATTGCAACCCTCTAGACTCAGTAGTTTTTATCTTATTTAAGGTTAAAGTTAGTCATAATCGTGCATCTGGCAACTATATAGGACAGGCCACCACCGGGCCGTGGTTAAAGATTCAGGGGCCGCGGCTCATACAGCATTATGCCGAGACCACCAAAAGATAGATATATTTCGGTAGGCTTGATTATACACTGTACAGAAAACTCGATTACACTGAAGAAACTTCGGCGCATTTTTTACTTGTTTCTAGTGAACTTAATACTGTATGTATTTTATAATCTTACTAGGCACATTTGTCTCCAAATATTAGAGTAAAAATCTATCTGCTTGGAATCTCATTCTTATTTTTCTGAGACAGAAATAGAACTTCCAGCGTCTTGTTATTTTCACAATAGTGTTAACGACGTGATTGGGGAAAAAAACATATAATATAACTCAGTTTCTTTTACTTCTGGGAGGGTATTCAGTGACCATACGAAGTTTAACGGAGGTGTCGTTAATAATGAAAAGGTCAAGTTACGATAATTTTGTGCGAACAAATGAAAGGTTTCCGTATTTTGTACGGATATTTAGCAACAATGGCATCGTTTTCGAAACTACGCTGTTCACAAGGTTACAGTCTTATTATAGTTTCAACTTATTTATCAACAATGTTCGGGAAACCAGCCATTTTACGTTTGATTCGAAGGAAAATTGATTTCAAAGCGATGCGACAATTTTCGCACTTGGAAAAAAAGTCTCGATGTAAACTTGCGGAGTCACAGTTAACAGACACAGCAGTTGTGCTTTGAAGAGAAAAGAAGGGCTATAATATTGGCAGTAAGGGTTCTTTAATATAGAAAGAGCAAATGAAATAATAGTAAAAACAACGTTTCCACGCAGCGAGAGACCCAACAAACGACCATAATTCTTCAAACATGTAAACCAATCATGCCACATTCTCTCCAATGTAAGGACTTGCGTTCATAATTGAGCACCAATCTCTCATAAAAAAAAGAAAGAATGGAACACTTCGGTTAACTTGGAATTGCTTTAGTTTCCCCAGTCATTATCTTTTCTAAGATACGATCACTGGAAGTTTTTAGTTTTGATCAATGTTGAAGGCAATTCCGGAGGACGAACAGAATATCCCTCTATTTTTCAAGAGAGAAAACTTGTCGGTGAATATCATACACTTCTGTTTTCATGAGGAGCTATTCATCAACAGATTGGTCAAAATAAAAAGAAGAATCATTTTCAGAATGGAAAACCGTGCTGATGGAGGTTTTGGTTTTATGAGTAAAAAAAAGCAATGTGGTGCAGTGAACTTATACGTTTAAAGACACGCAAACAAAGGTAAGGGCTTTTATACATACTAATATATATATATATATATATATATATATATATATATATATATATATATATATATATATATATATATATATATATATATATATATATATAATTCAAATGGCATCCTATACAAATTTTCTTTTTCATATATCTACTTTTATCAGTATTGACACTAAAGGTAAACTTTTTTCTTTACCTCATCTCATCACTGTAGATCTCACCCTTTTATCCACTATTTCTCCCAATATAAAATCGCTTTTTTTCTATAGCTTCCACCGTTTTGTTTTACATGCATAAATTTTACCCCCAATGCTACTCTTCCATCAATGAAGGCTGCATCAAAGTCTTTAACTATCCCAAATCAACTATCAATCATAATTACCCTTATATATATATATATATATATATATATATATATATATATATATACATAAAAAATTTCGGAGGTAGAGCGAACTGGATATTAAACGACATTTGTAGCATAGCGTTTGTGTATAAAAAACACGGTGATGTGATAAAAATTCATTCATATATGTATATGTTCATGCATATGTATATAAATAATATATATATGTGTATACACACACATGTATATATATATATATATATATATATATATATATATATATATATATATGTGTATATATATATATGTGTGTGTGTGTGTGTATAGATATACTGATTTAAAACTGAATTTTGAGAGGGTCAGGTAACTTATTTACACATAAAAGGCTAAATATAAGGAAATACTGATATTTCAGTCAACAAATAATACGCCAAAACGCATAGGCCGTTCATTAACCCGAGCAAACGAGCGGTGCACACAGAGCTAAAACACTTCTGTCTTGTACAAATCTCACCAGTAACGAAACCTCCAACAAACCTCATCTGTCTGGTGGTGGAAGCTGAAATAGGTTACAACAAGATCCGGAGCTACAAGAGCAGTTGCAAGAATAGGCACCTTCTTGGTCTTGTTGCAATACAGGCGGTGCATTAAAAGCGGTGCATAATTGCAACTGCAAGTTGTGGCCAAGATAAGGCACCGCTATTAAGCCGAGTTACGAAGTCATTTGGTTTCCCTTAATGGGTCTGAATTAGAGGACGTTAACTCCTGGATACTGACGCCCATCCGTTCGCTTAATGAATAAGAAGGAGAACTTTCGTGGAATTAAGAATGGATCGTGATCCATTTCGAATAATACTGCCCGTGTGATTTATCGCTGATGCAAATAATTATAATAATGAACACAGTATAAA
>NC_089750.1:57964706-58012206 GCF_040412425.1 Macrobrachium rosenbergii
TGGGGCCGAGATGTGCTACCATGGAAAGGCGCTGCGAAGGCCACAGTTAAGTCTCTTACTGTCCTCAGTGGGAGGGAGGAGGGTTGTTGTTGGTATACGTCGTAGGGAATCGTTCGGCCCTTTTAACGATTGTATTTATAGACTATAATCTCTTCTTCTGTAGGGGAGGAGGAGTGGAAAGGATGGAATACTTTTCCTTGTAGAGTTTATGTAATGTTTTTAGGATTATGGCGCATTATGGCGATCCTCGTAGGATGGACTTGGAGTGTTAGAATTAGTTTGCATTGCTTTCATTTGCAGTCTTCACGAGAATTTATGCTATTCGCGAGTAAAAGAAAATATTTAGTTCAGAAATATTTGTTAGTCTATACTGTATATATACATACATACATACATGTACCGGGTGTTTCGAAATTAGAGTACCCCCCTCTCCACAGAACAAATGGAAAGTTATGAAGTTTTCTGCTATAGCCTATCTCCAAGTACATTATTTTAAGTTTCTATTAAACTATTTTTCATTTTACATTTCCTGTATTTTCAGACTGAGTGACGGAGTTAGGTACAGCCATGGCTAACGACTCGGAGGAAATCAGATGGATTGACCAAATCTCGGCTATAACCTTCATTAACCTTCAGAAAGGACAGGGATGCTGGCGCATCCTTCATTTCACGTTCCTGGATAGCTATATACATTAAAAGAGATGAATCCTTTGTTAAAAGAAACTGGAACAAAAATCCATATGACTGTCATCGCGAAAAGAGTGAGAATCTTGGAAGGCCTGAAGTCCTTTCTCACGAGTCAAAAGACATCATAGCTGAGGCAGTGGGTAGACCAAGAAAGTCTTTACATAAATTGGCGCTTGAACTAGAAACAAAAAAGGGGAAAGAAGAGGAGTTATAGTGCTGTATATCGTGAGTTAAAAAATCTGGTATCAAGCCATTTCATGTTATCAGCAAGCCCAACATCACTCAGCAACAGAGAGAAGACCGTGCATGGTTTTGTGGTTCATTTCTTAAAGATTGGCATGAAGCTGACTTTCTCCATGTTGCCGCGCCAGATGAATTCTTCATTCACGCAGTCAGGAAGCCAAATCATAAAAATAACATCATTTGGGCTGCAAAGTTGGATGATATCAGCGATGACGTGCGCTATCACCAAGTTGTGAAATTTCCTGAATGTTTGGGAATTTTTCTCTGTTTCACAGCCAAACGGTTAATGTGGATCATCAAAGAAAAAGGACAGTCATGGAATGGCGAATACTTCAGAGAAACTGCTTACTGGTGGAGTATTTCCTTGCCTCAAAGATCCTGAAAATGTGTTATCTGTTGAAGAAGTCACATTTTTGCATGATAAGGCACCATGTTTCAAGGCTCTTGAGACACTGGAGCTGCTTCGAAATAGTGGTATCGATTTCTTCTCATCAAGTGAATTTCCAGGTAGCTCCCCTGACTTTAATGTATATGAAAACATTGGTAGTATCTTAAAGGATCGTGTTGAAGCGCGCACAGTGAACTATGATGGTAGACCAAGCCTCGATAACCTGCGAAGAGAGGTGACCGAAGTGGTCAGGGAAATGGAGTTTGAGTCTCAGCTTTTTTTGTGATTTGCTGAAATCATACCCCTCAAGAATGCAGGCTGTGGTACAGGCAGATGGAGGCCACACAAAATATTAAATATTCAGAGAGAAACTTAAATAAATACCTGTTCTGAATTACTTTTGTTTTTGTCCATATCAATTTTAGTTTATGCTGTAGAGGGGAGCTGCTCTAATTTGAAACACTTATATATATATATATATATATATATATATATATATATATATATATATATATATATATATATATATATATATATATGTCTTTCTCTCTTTCTCCCTTTGTACAAAGACCTCTGTCTTGGTAGAACTCTCTTTCTAGATATTTGTACAAAGATATCGCCTGACTCCTATATATAGAACAATATATATATATACATCCTTAGATATATATATATATATATGTATATATATATATATATATATATATATATATACTGTATATATATATGTATATATATATATATATATATATATATATATATATATATATATATATATATATATATATATATATATATATAGATATAGTATTTATATATATAATACACTTGCTGGCCGCGTGGGTTAAAATGCGTCCACTGTAGTCCTGAGTTCTTGTCTTCGCTGGTTCGAGCCCACGAGATGACGAACTTATTATCAACTAAAAATTCCCTTCGGTAACATATATGAAAATATATTATTTCCGAGGTAGAGCGAATTGGATATTAAAGGACGTTTGTAGCTTACTGACTGAATATGAATCACGGTGATGTGATAAAAAAAGTCATTTACAATACATATACTGTATATATATATATATATATATATATATATATATATATATATATATATATATATATATATATATATATATATATATATATATATATATATATATATATCAATATATCAATCTCTCTCTCTCTCTCTCTCTCTCTCTCTCTCCCCCACCCCCTTTTTCCAAAAGACTCGACTGACTCACGATAGAACACTCCTTCCCATTACATCCTTAATCACAAAAGATAAAAGGCCAGAGATTTGTTCCGTCTTGGGACCCTGTGAGATTCCATTGTGTGATGAGAGTAAAAGAACAATGAAGGCCATCTGTCTTAGTCCCTCAACCAGAAATTTTCAATCTAGACAGAGTGAAAAAACTCGACTCTAACAAGGATGCAAAGAAATTGTTCCCATCTGCAGTTAATTAACTTTGGAATTTTCTGGACGACGTCTTCGCTGGAGTAGATGACAAATGGTTGCTTTAATTGTTTTATAATATGATCACTGATTTCTTTTTCTTCCTTTTGATAGGGTTAATGTTTTATAATTTTACGAAATAACTAGATTATTCAAGTTGTTCCACTTTTCTTCTGACTACATCACAATGAAGTTTCGGTTTTCAATTACTTTATTTTAATGGGTTTTAATCATAATATTAGACAAATGTTTTACTTATCTAAAAAGTGTTTGTATTTTTAATAAAATGTGTAAGAACATTTTTTTTATTTACCTTCAGAATGTCTGACATAACAAAGGAAAATAACATCTCTAATAAGTATAACAATACCCTTTAGATAAAAAGAAATTAGATTAGCGACAGGATTCCCAAACAGTAGAAAAAACTGAGCTTTAAGGCTAAGAAATTCACAGGATTTATTTTCACGAGGACAAAAGTTACGCTGTAAGCAATATTGATGAGTGAGTCGCACTGAATTGTACTTTATGCTGCTAGCCTAGAAGAGCAATTTTCCCTTGTTCACTTACTCTGTTGATTTTCAGCTCTCATTATGACTCATTAACATCTGCACTAAACAATTTTGTTGCACATTCGGGTAATGAACTTATTTTTCATAAATATGGCATTCTAAATTGGACCCTCAACCGAGGTCTTCTATTTTGAGTCGGGCCCATTATGCGTTTTAAACTTACATGTAAAACTCCGACAGTAATACTTCTGTCATCCTTAGGATTATTTAGTGAGCACAATGCAAAGATTATAAATATAGTTCTGACGTAAGCCGAGCATAAATGTTGATTTGAATTTAAACAGTATTCTTAAACTGTAAAACGAAGATTTGCATTAAAAACTGTCATGAAAGCAGCTCACACGCGGAATTGAGCTGGATGCTCAATTTCTATTACTAAATTCCTCTTTCATTAAGTTTGAAAATTATTTACCTATTTGAATAAATAGAAATCTTAAGCATATGCCTAAAGTAATCTTGTGTCTTTACTCCTAATTTTCCTGCAGTTCATACCTTTAAGTTTGGGACATTCATAATAACTTTTTTCTAAATGACCTTTCATGTTATATGGCGTGATATGAAAATACAAATATCTTTTCATGTTCCATTACTTGATCTGAATATACAATTTCTTGTACGTGAACGTGTAATAACTTACGTTTCCAGCTCTGACACTTCATGAAAATCACATACTGATGTTCATCACACACTAACATTCAGCACATCGCTTCACTCACTCTAGATCAAAGGGAATCTTATTTTAGAACGTTTCTACCTAATTGGTTTAGGCATCGGGTCATCTGAAGCCATTTTTATTGAGCGTAGGTGGGAAACACCGACATCTTTCTCTGTCGGTGATAATCAACACTGATGCCTTTACTTAGCATAAATACACGAGTCGGTTTCCGTACAGATCAAAGGAAGGCGACGGACAGAGGGAAAGAGTTGGCGTGAATGGGAGAGGAAATTAGGGTAATTTCTGAAGGAGACTCAGCTGCAGTTCAGCTGATCAAAAGGGAAGGGAACGCCTGGCGCCTTCTACCTTCCCATGCTAATTATACGTGAGTGGGAGGATTCCGGATTATAGATGGTAATGCCTCAGAGATGTGCATCTGATTTCAGCGTTTGTCACGCCGAACGAGGGTCTGTAGCGAGTTAGAGTATAAATGACGTAAATCAAGGTGGAGAAGAAATATATTCTGGGAATTTCTGCTGTAGGGGATGAAGGGAAGCGATATGATTCTACTCGTTTTCATGCATTAAGTTTTTTGTGGTAAATAAAAGTGTTAATACTGAATACCTGAAACTGACTCTCTCTCTCTCTCTCTCTCTCTCTCTCTCTCTCTCTCTCTCTCTCTCTCTCTCTCTTTTAACAAATACTTAGAATGGAATAAATGAAATCTAATTATCATAGCTTACTAAGAGATATGAAAACCCTGAAAAAGAGAAAGAGAGAGAGAGAGAGAGAGAGAGAGAGAGAGAGAGAGAGAGAGAGAGAGATACGCGATGAAATAAAATGAATTTTCAATGTTTCTTTTGATTAACTATTGGGATTTATCAAAATCATTAAACTTTTTTATTATGCTAAGTTTAAAAGATTCAAGATAAAAGCGTTGATTTCATATTTCCATGCAATAAATGCATTTAAGTATTTCAAACAGTTACCAAAAAATTAGTATCATAAAAAATTGCAGCTCTTTTCTGTAGCTGAAGAAAATTGTGTATTTTCCAAATAGATACTAGATCAAAACCACACACACACACACACACACACACACACACACACACATATATATATATATATATATATATATATATATATATATATATATATATATATATATATAAATATATATATATATACATACATATGTACACATACATACATATATATACACACACACATATATATATATATATATATATATATATATATATATATATATATATATATATATATATATATATATACATACATACACTGTGTGTATATCAACTCTCACTCTGAGAAAATGATAGTAACCTATCCTTTTAGCTTTCTGTAAAAGAAACCTATTGAGATGGCTTTTTGTCTGTCTGTCCGCCTCAGATCTTAAAAACTACTGTGGCTAAAGGGCTGCAAATTGGTATATTGATCATCCACCCTCTAATCACCAAACATACCAAATTGCAGCCCTCTAGCTTCAGTAGTTTTTATTTTATTTAAGGTTAAAGTTAGCCATGATCGTGAGTCTGGCAACGCAACAGCACAGGCCACCACAGCCGGCTGAGAGTTCCATAGGCGGTGGCTGAGAGTTTCATACAGCATTATACGCTGTACAGAAAACTCGATCGCGCCGAAGAAACTTCGGCTCATGTTTTACTTGTTTTGGATTGCCTATTATGCAAAAGTAAAAATAAGTTCAAATTAGCGTGTACAGAAACTTAAAAATATCTTTACATATAGATATTTTTATTCTACCCACAGTAAGTAAATAAAGAAATCGGTAATATTTATGCACGATAAAATGACGTAACTGTCTGAATACACAAAAAAAAAAATAAAAGAGATTTGAAATTGTTCTTAACTCAGTTTTCATTATGATATGCTAGTTTTATAAATTTTCAGTCGTAGTATTAATAATACCTGCAACATTAGACGGAGGAGAAAATTAAGACGGAAAAAGGGGAGTAACAATAAAGAACACTATCAGGAAGAAAGACAAGGTATTACAGATATACAAATTATCCCTTTCTCCACATCTCGGTCAGCCCCTGTAATTACATTCGTGAAATATTTCCCTAATGACTCGACTTCACCGTCTTATGAAGGGAAGGTTTACCTCGATAACGCTTCCTCCATGTTTAAATTCCTTCAGATTGATTTGAATATTAAGGAAGGAATGGGAATCACAGTATTCATATCCGCGTGAAGATGTTTTTTTTCTTCATACTTAAATCAACTTTATTAGAATGCAATTGTTCAAAGGTTAGGTAACGGAAAAATGCTTGGTTCATCATTCTCATTCTACAAATAAATGCTCTGGGAGTTGTAACGCGCACTGAGAGTCTAGGGTTACCGGCAATTAGAGAAACCGAGGCTCCGGAAAACAAGAGAGTGTGTACAATAATATCCCACTTGTCTTAATGCGAAAACGTTTGATAAACAACATTAACTTGCCATCTTTGTCATGAGAAACCTGATAAATCCTTTACACTTGCTATACATTTCAAAGAAACAACATTAATATGACTAGGAAGGGATCCACTATTTATCAGTGTGTAAACTATGGACTTTCATCCTCCGTTTAGCAATCAAAGGAACACTGATGTCTTCTTTTGAACAACATGTATTCTTTTGAGATATATATATATATATATATATACATATATATATATATATATATATATATATATATATATATATATATATATATATATATATATATATATATATATATATATATATATATATATATATATATATATATATATATAATATATATATATATATATAGCCTTCCAAGTGGATTTCTGTTTATGATATACGAGAGATTAAGGAAAGTTCCCATTTATAAGCTCTCTCTCTCTCTCTCTCTCTCTCTCTCTCTCTCTCTCTCTCTCTCTCTCTCTATTCTTTTAGTTAATTTTTTCTCATGAGAATAGGGAGAAGGAGCTAAAATCGATCCGGAATCAATTGATCAAACAGAGTAGGTTTGAAAAAACCAAGATAAATAGCAACCCACAATATCATATGGACACGTTAGGGCAGAACAGCTGCCTAACTGATGTTTACATCGTTTCATAGTTTCTCCAAGGACTCTCTAATAAAGATAATGACAAGGAGAAATACATGATGTGTATTCTGTATATGGATTATTGACTTGTAATCTATTGTAAATATGTATCAGTCCATAAAATATCAGCTTATTATGAACAACGTTGTAGTATAGTTTTGAAATCCAAATTACCTATTTATGGTTGCCGTAAGGAGGGAATTTGTGTACTGCCTCCTGCTAATGTCTCTCTTAAACATTTAGTTATCCCTAAAAAGCCCTTTGCATTTTGCGTATAGGATTTACCTGTATTGTGATAAACGCTTATTATTGGTATCATGTTAAGTGAGAATTTTAGATTTAGTTACCATATTTATAAAAGCATGTTTAACGTATTACTAATCGGGTTTTAATGAAATATCTTTTGTCGGTGTGACTATACCGGAAATTCCGAATCGTCAACAAATAAACACACGAACAATGAGCCACAAAATTGTGTACAGCGAACTAGAACGAATGTAAATGGCCAATTTGGCAAATGAACAGTTAAGCCCAACCGGATGATTACAAAAAAAAAATAAATAAATAAAAATAAAAGCGTTAAAGAAAAACCAAACTTGTTCCCGCTACGCGAATGTCACTTGTTCTGAAAGTTGACAATAATTTCATTAAACCGAGTGGTTGAGTAACTGCTAAGGGAATTTTTTTTTTTTTTTTAGAAAGACCCTGCCACGCAGCATGAATATTCAAGTGTATCTCTATATAAGGGACCACTGAGGCCATCTATTAGCGTCTACTTGAAACCTTTGAGATAGTTGACGATACTGTTCTGATGAACGGGAGAATGGCTCTTAGATGCTTTATATCATCGTCTTCTCTCTTCTCTCGTGATTCATTGAAACATCAAAATAATTCTCTCTCTCTCTCTCTCTCTCTCTCTCTCTCTCTCTCTCTCTCTCTCTCTCTCTCTCTCTTTCCATGATGCATCGTCCGTTTATAGAAAAACACTCCCAGTTGGGGAAAGATGGTTTAAATAAATGATATAAAAAAAAATATTTGATAATTCGAGATGCTGTCTTCCATCATGATCACTGCAAAATTCAGGTAAAGTGATCTGAAAGGATGAAAATAAGTCAATCAAGGAAGAAAGTTAATGGATAATAATTAACGTAAAACAAGCAATGATGAATTGGCCTAAAATGTAAGGGAAAGAGGGTTTAGGATACAAAAAAAAAAAAAAAGAAATATGTCCCTAACTCTTTCAAGTAAAAGCGACAGAGATATAATATTTTTTCAAGAAAGGGTCGACCACTGTCAAGACATGATTGTAGAGAGCCTTGTTCAAAAAAAATATTGAATATAATTTTGATGTCATTTGTTCATCAGACTTCCTTGAAATCTGGGTCGTATCCATTTCCATTCATGTCGAAAACTTTCGGAAGAAAGGACAAATAATTCCACACCACCTGATGGCTCCTCCGAGCTATATTCAGTGACCGAGTAAATGCTAGTCACATCAACTTTCATTACCAAATTATTTAGTATAATAAACAAATATTGGAGCATTTTCATGATTCTTCATAATAAAAATGATTGACAAGTAGCTAAAAGTCCATTGTCACGACAGATCACTCACAATGAAACAAATAGGAACACATTTACTAAGGAGGCCTGTAATCATGAAAAGCCACCATTGGATAGTATTGTTTTGTTATAATTTCGGTCAGGTCTTTAACAACAAAAGCTTAGATGTTTTGTTTTTGGAATTTCCATTCATCAACAGAAGATTTCCTAAGAATTCAGTACTACCAAAGGCGACCACTTGGGTCACTTCCGTATGTTCGCCAAAGAGGAGTTATCACTGAATATTTGACGAAATGTCACATTGAGGACATTGATTAGCGACTGCTGGAAACGCTTGAGTTAGTCCAAGATAACATTCTAACGCGATGGAACACCTATCACACTATACTGCCTTGCATATATGAGCTCGGCTTCTCGGGAAGATGAATGTGCCCTTCGCAAAATCATTTCCAGGCACGTCAAACACTCTAACATTACCGATACCATAACGCTTATAATATATCATTAGAAAAAACACCCCAGTTTTGATGCAAATAAGGTAACAGTTTTCATTATTTATTCATTCATTTATTGATTTATTTGAAGGCAGAGCCTTTCCGGACACGCTCAACTCTCCATCTCATCCGGACATGGGACCTTAAGGGCGCAGAAACTCTCACGACAGAATTTACGTTAACAATTAATAACAAACATTACCGTTATGTCTAGCAGCCCCATTCATTAAATGCCATTGTAGTTCATGGGAAATGAAAATGAAAGGGGGAATAAACTTTGATGTCAAGCATATTGCCAAACTTTCTGACGTAATCATTACGATGATGACAAAGTTTTCGCGTGCTGCTCCGAAAGGATAATCCGGAGTTGTTCGTTTCTGAATCATTTGGAAACAGAATGGAGGAGGATTTTCGCATTACAGTGTATTAAAGGAAATGTACTTGCAAACAATTAAACTGACAATTGTATGAGGGACCGATGATTTATTAGAACAATAAGTTAATAGGGTATGGATTTAAAAGATTGCCAATATAGTGTGGTGCTTTCGAGGTATGTGAACAGTAAAGGTACAAAATATCATTTGGTGGACGAAAAATTGTTACTTGAAATTAAAGTGATATAATTTTTTTCGTAATAACTCTTTTGAATATTATTTTTGCTTATACTCTCTCTCTCTCTCTCTCTCTCTCTCTCTCTCTCTCTCTCTCTCTCTCTCTCTCTCTCTCTCTCTTTAAAAATCATTAATAATTTTGTGTTTGTTAGGAGTTTTAGCCTTGTTAAATCTGTTCGGTAGCACGGTCTTGTAGGGGGTTATTACCTTCTGCGAACCTCACGTGGTGCATTGTAAACATTACTAAAAGTTTTGCAACGTCCGTTCGGTCCCTAGCATCCATTTTCTAGCCTTTTACTACATCTCTGTTCCCACTTTTTGTCCCTTATTTTGCTGTCCAGCAACTCTAACACTTACTCTAACACTTTTTTTTTTACTGTTTTAAGGGCTAAATGGTAGAAAATGTCCCAGTGCTTGTCTTTTTGGCTTAATTTTCATAGATCGATCAAATCACTAGTGACCACCAAGTTATATTTGCCTTTTTCAATCCTATATCTATTTACATTAACTCCTGATGTCTTCACTTTGGTCCCTTAATATGTACGTGTAAGGTATGATTTTTTTAGCTTAAAGTCAGCAGGCCTTGTACCAGCACAAGCCAGTGCCAAGTGGTCCAGGCAAACAAAATGATGGGTAACGAGTGTTTTGTTTCTTAGAAGATTGTCAGACAGGGTCATGGACTTTTGATGTTTATAGATTATGTGCTTATTGTGAATACGTAATACAAATAACTGTTTATATAAGAAAACTTGTATGCACAATTATTATGGCGTTAAAAAACATTAGTCTCACATATATCCTATTCTGAATAGAAAAATTCTGTTTATCAATCTCCAGTTGCCTTGTGTTGATTACGGTTTTATGCACTAACAATTTGTAAAGAGTAATTCTCTTTCATACACTTTGATAGGTGTCATCAATTACTTAAAAGCTTTACCATTAATGAATATTAAAGGGAACGCCACCAAAACAAATTGGTTACCACATAAAGAAATTTCACATTTCACACCTACGCACTGCAAAGCTGGTTAACCATTTTTGTAATATTTGCTTTTAATACTCAGACCCGCACTGCACTGGGTAATTTATTGCAGGTAATAAAAATTAATGCAATCCAAACTTTATCTGTTACAGCCACTAAAAACTATCAAAACCTAAAAAAGGGATTGCATTACGAAACCAATTACCTTGCCAGTTACGAGCGTAAGAATTATCTTTCAGATATAAAAGAATGAATGCAAAACAGTTTTTCAAGTGGAAGATTGGTTGGAAAACTCATGGATGAGGTTTTTCCTGTTTTGTTTTAACGGATGAGGTTCTGGTGTGTATAGTGTTTGTACTGCTTTCTGAATGTAAAAGAAAAAATTCTGTACGTTTGTTTATATATATATATATATATATATATATCTATCTGTCTATATGTTTATCTATCTATCTATCTATCTATCTATCTATCTATCTATCTATCTATCTATCTATCTATCTATCTATCTATCTATATATATATATATATATATATATATATATATATATATATATATATATATGTTTATATGTATATATATATACATATATATAGATGAAATTTATGAAAAACATAAATATCTATCGAATCAAATTTATTGCGTAACGTACTTAGGCAATGCTCTCATTGGTCTTACAAAGGAATTTCATGCAGCGAAACGATTCGTTTATGACATCTTTGTTCAAGAGACGGTACCATTACATATTACAAATTTATATGCATACACACACACACACACACACACACACACACACACACACACACACATATATATATATATATATATATATATATATATATATACATATAGATAGATAGATAGATAGATATGTACATAAAGATTCCTCCTTCGTTGACACTTTCCAACATCCAGTAAGATAACACGAGAGGAAGATGTCACGAAAATCACAAAGTTGAGAGCCAGGTAAATCCATTTCTTTTGTAAAAAAAATTCCTATGCCAGTGTTGCGTCCCATCTCGGGACTTCGTCAAGGGAACAGAAGTGAAGCTGATAAGAAAGTGGACGAGCTATGACGTCTGCGAACGGAATTTTCCCTTTCTTTTATGAAATTGTTTTCCTGTCTCTTGTTGGTCTTTATTGCTGTCGTCGACCAATTCCCGACTGAAGGACAGCCATGCTAATTTGAGATGGGGAGAGTGACAAAAGCTTCTTTCCTACCTTAGCAGAATTTCCCAGCATCTTAGACGAATATGGCAAATAGAAAAGTCTTAAAAACATCAATAAGAAGAAATATTACGAAAACTCCTGGCTTGGAAACAAGAAGTATGGTATAAAGTGAATTCAGTTAGAAATCCTTTGCTTAATATTTGTCATGGAAGGCTGCCGTCTCCTAAAGAAATCCTTAAGTACCTTCTGATACTTCTCCTCTCTCTCTCTCTCTCTCTCTCTCTCTCTCTCTCTCTCTCTCTCTCTCTCTCTCTCTCTCTCTAACACGTAATCATATTTGCTAACTAACTCTGTCACCCAACATCCTTAAACAATATTACCTCCCCCATCTCTCTCTCTCTCTCTCTCTCTCTCTCTCTCTCTCTCTCTCTCTCTCTCTCTCTCTCTCTTCTCTCTTTTCTTCCCTTGTATTTTCCCACCCTATATTTATATCTATTATTTGCTGTCTTCCTTGTTATCCCCCATGTCTCTTTTTCTCCTGAGGGACTTACTTTTTTTCTATTACCCTCTTTTTTCTGTTCACGACATTCACCCTTAATCTCTTTTTCTTCCGAGTCAATTAGTTCTCGTGTGTTTGTGAGTGTGTCCATGAGTCTGCAAAAATATAAAGGCTTTTTGTATATGGGCATGTACGTTCACGGGTTATGTATGAAATAAAGATAGCAGTATTTTGACAACTTACACAATACTATCATGGTTCTGAGTAACAACATACTATTATCATATAATGACTGTTGATAGTGCCTGTGAAAGTATTTAAATAATCCGAAATAAAAGTTTTTCAGTTATCTGACAAGCAAAAAAAATTTGTTGAGAGGATAATGAAAATTCAGTTGCCTTATTTGTACTGATGTTCTAGATATACAAAACTTGAACTATAATATCTACTTATGTAGAAAAACCAAATTCCTGCTTCTCCTAGGTAGGAAATATTTTACTTTGTTTTATTTGCATGGATTTTTTAAGTTTCCAAGGAAAATAAATATGCAAACCAATAACTGAAGGTGGGTTTTGATACACTGTTGATGAACTTTCATGTTTGTTATAAGTGATCTCGATTGTTGCCAGATTTTCTGATGAGGACGTTTTTCCAAGATCCAGCTAATAAATGAGGAATGTCTTTATTTTTCTTTGGAGCTACCACACACGCACACACCATAGATGCATAAACACATACTTAAATATAATATATAAATACATATTTATATATATATACTGTATATATGTATATATATATGTATATATGTATATGTATATATGTATATATATATATATATATATATATATATATATATATATACATATATATATATATAATATATATATATATACACATATATATATATACACACACAGTATATATACACACACACACACACACACACACACACACATATATATATATATATATATATATATATATATATATATATATATATTATTCATATTTGTTTATGATGTATCGTGACTGTGTATTTGTGTTTCTGTGTGCTTGTAATTTCAATGTAATAAATGTTTCTATCCATTTATCTGTATGTCGTCTCCATAAAATTAAATATTCCCTTAGTACTGCTAAAATTTTTGACAGTACAATATAATTTTTAAACCCCTCTCCATGTAAAAAAAATATAGAGGGAAAATGCAATATTCCATCTCTTGTCAAAATAAAGTATTTTTCGGTAAGTAACTGACTTTTTATTATAAAATTTGATTCTTATTGTTATCTCATTCCACAAATTTGTATGATCATTGTCATTGCTGTTAATAATTTCATAAATCGATTTTATATTTTCTTAGGATTTACTGTATTATTTTCGGCACTGATTAACATATTAGCACACTGATTAGCATATTAGCACAATTATCACTGCCATTTGTACAACGGAAATAGACATTTTTGATGTAACTATTTACATTACGGATGGAATGAATTAGTGTTGTCGTCGGGACTTAAAAGGAATCTTAGTCCAAAATGAATTTGTAAAGTACATGAGGTACCAGTTACAATCATTTTGTAGAGAGCCTTGTTAAAAAATTTTGATGAAAACGCGCTTTTGAAATTGATGAATGAACATGGTTGAGGGAAAGAAGGAAAGAGGTGATTAAAAAGATTTATGTCCCTTTTGATCATCATCTTAAATATAAGGAATAATCACAGTCACTTTATACATACATAAATACATACATACATAGATACATACATACATACATACATATGCATATACATATATGTATACATATATATATGCAAATTAGCATTTTATTTCAAACTTAAGGTAAAGGGAGAAAGCTTTTTGTCCTTACACGTTTTAGTCAGCTATACATACGCACGCGAGCGCGAACACACACACACATACACACACACACACACACACACACACACACATATATATATATATATATATATATATATATATATATATATATATATATATATATATATATATATATATATACACACACAGTACCTTTAACACCTAGAGACTGTTAAGATTAGAAAAATTAGCCTTATACCAAGTTTATTCAGAATAGAAGTCACCCATCTATTTGGGACATGGGTTATGTAACATCACACCCTGTGCATATGTCTCGTGACGCAAGAAAACCCCTAACAATCAATCAATTAATTGTGCCTATGCTAAATCACAGAAGGAAAAAATGTATTCTGTAAGTCTTGGCGTTTTGTTTATATCAAAAATAACATTTCCAAAAGCACTGTATTTCTTAAAACTCTTCAGTGACAATTATTAAATCATACATATCAGCCTCATTTAAACCTTTTGAATAAAAGGAAATATAATATACATAACACATCTTCATTCGGTTCTTCAGAAACTAGTGTAAATGCCACTTTTGGCTTTTAACGATTCTATAATTGTTCTCCCGGCAGTTAGGTAATGGTCAGGCGATCACGTGACCCCTAAACCCTATACTGAAAAGGACACTACTAGGGCCATCTATTGGCCACTGGAGAATCACTCTTCGATAAAACAGAAACTATTGTGTCCTCGATGAAAGGCAACATAAGATTTGCAGACACCTACAGCCAACGGTTGTGAAATATATAAATTCTAATTACTAAAATATTAATATATAATTAGAGCAATTTTGAAAAAAAAAACACCTTACAAGATAATTCAGGAAGTTGGTTTTGATATGATAAACGACCCGGACAATAGATGCGCGCGCATGAAGAATAACCAACAGAATATATACCCGGTTACTATTTATTACAGAAAAATAAGCCTCTGTTCGGGAGAATAAAACATATACATAGGATATATTTAAGTACAATCTTATTTTCAATCTTGATAAATAAAAGAAAGACATCACGAGGTACACTTTCACTCGTTTTCCTCTTTTCAAAATCTACTCAGGTTCGTATACCTGGCCCCAAGGGTAAGGAAGGTTAGACTGCCATCCTCTTAATTTTTCTTCTGACAAGAAAAAAAAAAAAAACTACAAGAACGATTAAAGTTGGCACTGGAAACGTAATCATCAGTTAATAAAATGTCAAATACTATTGCCGAAGTAGTAAGCAAGTTCACAAATGACAATTATACGTAGATTTTTTTTATATTATTTTGAACATTTAAATGTTGGCTGTCCTGATGGAAATACCTATGAGATTTAAACGTAGTATTTCCCTTATCTAAACTCTTGCGATATCAACTTACTCAAGGAATGCTGCTGATGCAAAACTATATTACTGAAATTATTATTAAATGAAGTTATTTTTTCTTAGCAGGATCTGTGAATAAGCAAAATTTAGCCAAAATAAAATGGAAAGGAATCACAAAGTTTACCCTTAGTGGCAGCTGATAAGTCAAGAGTACCAACTTTTCAAAATTTCAAAACAGAAAACAAAAGTCAATATGTCGCTTGATGAGATATTTATTGAATCAAAGATAATAGAATAATAATAGTTCGCGTTTTCATCTTTGACTCAGGATGAGAATAATTAATTATCCGTGTATAACAATTCGCAAGAGCTTCTTCTTATGTTAGCAATACTGCATCCTCAATGGACAAAAGAGTACAGTATATTCATATATATACACATAAACTTACTGTGAATAATTGAACGTAATCACGCGCGGAATTCAGCTGTCTGCTTATGTTACGGAAATTTTGTTGCTAAAGTTCTATATAATTTAGCTTATCACTTTCTACCGAATTCTTATAATTTTTAACAATAAACAAGCAATTAAAAACTGGAAATCTTTTTCGTTACTGATTTGTGTAGTCAAGTTTTAATTAGCGATTCATCAACATAGCTTGACAAATGGCAGCGCTAGCGCCGCAACCCTATCATGATTGCCAAAGAACTTTGGTACTTTTCCAGTCTTTAAATATAGATGGCATTTATATGGAATCGAGACTGAATTATAGGATTTGAAAGCTTGTCTGTATCATAAAACAAATTTTGTCAGTTTAAACAGAAAGTGATATTGAAGTTACAAACGAGATGTGATTTTACCATGTAAAGGTTTTTGGGTATTTTTCCTTGTATCCTGACTTGGAAACTATGTTAGACTGATGAGTCAGTTAAGTGCTGCAAGCAAGAAGAAGAAAGTACTGACGTCTATTGAAATATTAATGTCATATAAACCGTGAATGTGACATCGCTGGAACCAATATTAACATTTCAAGGCATTAGTGGGTTTCATATCATGTACTTAAATGGGATATTTTCGAGGTTCAATTGCATTTTTCTATTTACAAACTTTTTATTTGGGGATCAGTTTTGTGGAGTATTCATATATGAATATAAGTTTAACATTACAAACCTCTAAAGCATTTCAAGTTAAAGTTGCGATACAGAAAGTTAAAGCTTATGGTCTCGATTTTTATTCCAAGAATTCTTTGCATACTGGTATAACCAAGCGTGATGAAAAGAAATAAGCTCTTTGCAAATTATGGTAACTGGTTGAATACATATCAAATTTAAGTATATGACTAATTTTAATCTTGTGTCTATTCCTAGTTTTTTGCAGTCCATGTGTTTAAATTTAGGGCATCCATAATCAGTTTTATCTATTTAACCTTTCATGTTGCATGGCATGATATGAAGATACAAGAAAGCTTTCATATTCCATTACTTGATCTGAATATACAATTTCTTGCATAGGAATGTGTAATAACTTACGTTTCCAGCTCTGACACTTTATGAAAATCACATATAATCTGATGTTCATCACACACACTAACATTCAGCACATCGCTTCACTCACTCTAGATCAAAGGGAATCTTATTTTAGAACGTTTCTACCTAATTGGTTTAGGCATCGGGTCATCTGAAGCCATTTTTATTGAGCGTAGGTGGGAAACACCGACATTTTTCTCTGTCGGTGATAATCAACACTGATGCCTTTACTTAGCATAAATACACGAGTCGGTTTCCGTACAGATCAAAGGAAGGCGACGGACAGAGGAAAAGAGTTGGCGTGAATGGGAGAGGAAATTAGGGTAATTTCTGAAGGAGACTCAGCTGCAGTTCAGCTGATCAAAGGAAGGAACGCCTGGCGCCTTCTACCTTCCCATGCTAATTATACGTGAGTGGGAGGATTCCGGATTATAGATGGTAATGCCTCAGAGATGTGCATCTGATTTCAGCGTTTGTCACGCCGAACGAGGGTCTGTAGCGAGTTAGAGTATAAATGACGTAAATCAAGGTGGAGAAGAAATATATTCTGGGAATTTCTGCTGTAGGGGATGAAGGGAAGCGATATGATTCTACTCGTTTTCATGCATTAAGTTTTTGTGGTAAATAAAAGTGTTAATACTGAATACCTGAAACTCTCTCTCTCTCTTTCTCTCTCTCTCTCTCTCTCTCTCTCTCTCTCTCTCTCTCTCTCTCTCTCTCTCTCTCTCTCTCTTCTCTTTTAACAAATACTTAGAATGGAATAAATGAAATCTAATTATCATAGCTTACTAAGAGATATGAAAACCCTGAAAGAGAGAGAGAGAGAGAGAGAGAGAGAGAGAGAGAGAGAGAGAGAGAGAGAGAGAGAGAGAGATACGCGATGAAATAAAATGAATTTTCAATGTTTCTTTTGATTAACTATTGGGATTTATCAAAATCATTAAACTTTTTTATTATGCTAAGTTTAAAAGATTCAAGATAAAAGCGTTGATTTCATATTTCCATGCAATAAATGCATTTAAGTATTTCAAACAGTTACCAAAAAATTAGTATCATAAAAATTGCAGCTCTTTTCTGTAGCTGAAGAAAATTGTGTATTTTCCAAATAGATACTAGATCAAAACACACACACACACACACACACACACACACACACATATATATATATATATATATATATATATATATATATATATATATATATATATAAATACATACATACATACATACATATATATATATATATATATATATATATATATATATATATATATATATATATATATATATATATATATATATATATACTGTGTGTATATCAACTCTCACTCTGAGAAAATTATAGTAACCTATCCTTTTAGTTTTCTGTAAAAGAAAACTATTGAGATGGCTTTTTGTCTGTCTGTCCGCCTCAGATCTTAAAAACTACTGTGGCTAAAGGGCTGCAAATTGGTATATTGATCATCCACCCTCTAATCATCAAACATACCAAATTGCAGCCCTCTAGCTTCAGTAGTTTTTATTTTATTTAAGGTTAAAGTAAGCCATGATCATGCGTCTGGCAACGCAACAGCACAGGCCACCACAGCCGGCTGAGAGTTTCATGGGCGGTGGCTGAGAGGTTCATACAGCATTATACGCTGTACAGAAAACTCGATCGCGCCGAAGAAACTTCGGCTCATGTTTTACTTGTTTTGGATTGCCTATTATGCAAAAGTAATAATAAGTTCAAATTAGCGTGTACAGAAACTTAAAAATATCTTTACATGTAGATATTTTTATTCTACCCACAGTAAGGAAATAAAGAAAACGGTAATATTTATGCACGATAAAATGACGTTACTGTCTAAATACACAAAAAAATAAAAGTTTTGAAATTGTTCTTAACTCAGTTTTCATTATGATATGCTAGTTTTATTAATTTTCAGTCGTAGTATTAATAATACCTGCAACATTAGACGGAGGAGTATATTAAGAAGAGGAAAGGGGGAGTAACAATAAAGAACACTATCAGGAAGAAAGACAAGGTATTACAGATATACAAATTATCCCTTTCTCCACATCTCGGTCTGCCCCTGTAATTACATTCGTGAAATATTTCCCTCATGACTCGACTTCACCGTCTTATGAAGGGAAGGTTTACCTCGATAACGCTTCCTCCATGTTTAAATTCCTTCAGATTGATTTGAATATTTAGGAAGGAATGAGAATCACAGTATTCATATCCGCGTGAAGATTGTTTTTTTCTTCATACTTAAATCATCCGTATTAGAATGCAATTGTTCAAAGGTTAGGTAACGGAAAAACGCTTGGTTCATCATTCTCATTCTACAAATAAATGCTCTGGGATTTGTAACGCGCACTGCGAGTCTAGGGTTAGCGGCAATTAGAGAAACCGAGGCTCCGGAAAACAAGAGAGTGTGTACAATAATATCCCACTTGTCTTAATGCGAAAACGTTTGATAAACAACATTAACTTGCCATCTTTGTCATGAGAAACCTGATAAATCCTTTACACTTGCTATACATTTCAAAGAAACAACATTAATATGACTAGGGAAGGGATCCACTATTTATCAGTGTGTAAACTATGGACTTTCATCCTCCGTTTAGCAATCAAAGGAACACTGAGTGAACAACATGTCTTCTTTTGAGATATATATATATATAAATATATGTATATATATATATATATATATATATATATATATATATATATATATATATATCCAAATATATCTATACTATATCTATATATCTATATATATATATATATATATATATATATATATATATATATATATATATATATATATATATATATATATATATATATATATATATATATATATATATATATATATATATATATATATATAAATATATATATATATATATATATATATATATATATATATATATATATATATATATATATATATATATATATATATATATAACTTTCAGTGGAGTTCTGTTTATGAAATACGAGATTTAGGAAAGTTCACATTTATAAGCTCTCTCTCTCTCTCTCTCTCTCTCTCTCTCTCTCTCTCTCTCTCTCTCTCTCTCTCTCTCTCTCTCTCTCTTCTTTTAATTGATTTTTTCTCATGAGAATAGGGAGAATGAGCTAAAATCGATCCGGAATCAATTGATCAAACAGAGTAGGTTTGAAAAAACCAAGATAAAAAGCAACCCAGGGCAGAACAGCTGCCATAACTGATGTGTATATTGTTTCATAGTTTCTCCAAGGACTCTCTAATAAAGATAATGACAAGGAGAAATCCATGATGTGTATTCTGTATATGGATTATTGACTTCTAATCTATTGTAAATATGTATCAGTCCATAAAATATCAGCTTATTATGAACAACGTTGTGATATAGTTTTGAAATCCAAGTTACCTATTTATGGTTGCCGTAAGGAGGGAATTTGTTTACTGCCTCCTGCTCAACATTTAGTTATCCTTAAAAAGCCCTTTGCATTTTGCGTATAGGATTTACCTCTATTGTGATAAACGCTTATTATTGGCATCATGTTAAGTGAGAATTTTAGATTTAGTTACCATATTTATAAAAGCAGGTTTTAATGAAATATCTTTTGTCACTGTGACTATACCGGAAATTCCGAATCGTCAACAAATAAACACACGAACAATGAGCCACAAAATTGTGTACAGCGAACTAGAACGAATGTAAATGGCCAATTTGGCAAATGAACAGTTAAGCCCAACCGGATGATTAAAAAAAAAAAAATAAAAGCGTTAAAGAAAAACCAAACTTGTTCCCGCTACGCAAATGTCACTTGCTCTGAAAGTTGACAATAATTTCATTAAACCGAGTGGTTGAGTAACTGCTAAGGGAAATTTTTTTTTTTTTTAGAAAGACCCTGCCACGCAGCATGAATATTCAAGTGTATCTCTATATAAGGGACCACTGGGGCCATCTATTAGCGTCTACTTGAAACCTTTGAGGTAGTTGACGATACTGTTCTGATGAACGGGAGAATGGCTCTTAGATGCTTTATATAATCGTCTTCTCTCTTCTCGTGATTCATTGAAACATGATTCATTGAAAAACATCAGTTGGGGAAAGATGGTTTAAATAAATGATATAAAAAAAATTTGATAAAATCTTCATCAAGATCTGCAAAGTTCAGGTAAAGTGATCTTGATGAAAATAAGTAAATCAAGGAAGAAGGATGGATTCCTTGATGAATCTAAGGGAAAGAGGGTTTAGGATACAAAAAAAAAAAAAAGAAATATGTCCTAATTTCCATTAATATTTTTTCAAGAAAACCTGTCAAGACATGATTGTAGAGAGCCTTGTTAAAAAAATATTGAATATAATTTTGATGTCATTTGTTCATCAGATTTCCTTGAAATATCCATTTCCATTCATGCGAAACCACCTGATGGCTTCTCCGAGCTATATTCAGTGACCGAGTAAATGCTAGTCACATCAACTTTCATTACCAAATTATTTAGTATAATAAATAAATATTGGAGCATTTTCATGATTCTTCATAATAAAATGATTGACAAGTAGCTAAAAGTCCATTGTCACGACAGATCACTCACAATGAAACAAATAGGAACACATTTACTACGGAGGCCTGTAATCATGAAAAGCCACCATTGAATAGCATTGTTTTGTTACAATTTCGGTCAGGTCTTTAACAACAAAAGGTCAGATGTTTTGTTTTTGGAATTTCCATTCACCAACAGAAGATTTCCTAAGAATTCAGTACTACCAAAGGCGACCACTTGGGTCACTTACGTATGTTCGCCAAAGAGGAGTTATCACTGTAGTATTTGACGAAATGTCATATTAAGGACATTGATTAGCGACTGCTGGAAACGCTTGAGTTAGTCCAAGATAACATTCTAATGCGATGGAATACCTATCACTCTATACTGCCTTGCATATATGAGCTCGGCTTATCGGGAAGATGAATGTGCCCTTCCCAAAATCATTTCCAGGCACGTCAAACACTCTAACATTACCGATACCATAACGCTTATAATATATCATTAGAAAAAACACCCCAGTTTTGATGCAAATAAGGTAACAGTTTTCATTATTTATTCATTCATTTATTGATTTATTTGAAGGCAGAGCCTTTCCGGACACGCTCAACTCTCCATCTCATCCGGACATGGGACCTTAAGGGCGCAGAAACTCTCACGACAGAATTTACGTTAACAATTGATAACAAACATTACCGTTATGTCTAGCAGCCCCATTCATTAAATGCCATTGTAGTTCATGGGAAATGAAAATGAAAGGGGGAATAAACTTTGATGTCAAGCATATTGCCAAACTTTCTGACGTAATCATTACGATGATGACAAAGTTTTCGCGTGCTGCTCCGAAAGGATAATCCGGAGTTGTTCGTTTCTGAATCATTTGGGAACAGAATGGAGGAGGATTTTCGCATTACAGTGTATTAAAGGAAATGTGCTTGCAAACAATTAAACTGACAATTGTATGAGGGAAAGATGATTTATTAGAACAATAAGTTAATAGGGTATGGATTTAAAAGATTGGCAATATAGTGTGGTGCTTTCGAGGTATATGAACAGTAAAGCTACAAAATATCATTTGGTGGACGAAAAATTGTTACTTAAAATTAAAGTGATATAATTTTTTTCGTAATAACTCTTTTGAATATTTTTTTGTTTATACTCTCTCTCTCTCTCTCTCTCTCTCTCTCTCTCTCTCTCTCTCTCTCTCTCTCTCTCTCTCTTCATTAAAAATTTTGTGTTTGTTTGTTAGGAGTTTTAGTCTTGTTAAATTTGTTAGGTAGCACAGTCTTGTAGGGGGTTATTACCTTCTGCGAACCTCACGTGGTGCATTGTAAGCATTACTAAAAGTTTTGCAACGTCCGTTCGGTCCCTAGCATCCATTTTCTAGCCTTTTACTTCATCTCTGTTCCCACTTTCTTTCTTTCATTTTGCTGTCCAGCTCCTCTAACACTTTTTTTACTGCTTTAAGGGCTAAATGGTTGAAAATGCCGCAGTGCTTGCATTTTTGGCCTAATTTTCATAGATCGATCAAATCAGTAGTGACCACCAAGTTATATTTGCCTTTTTCAATCCTATATCTATTAACATTAACTCCTGATGTCTTCACTTTGGTCTTTAACATGTACGTGTAATGTATGATTTTTAGCTTAAAGTCAGCAGGCCTTATACCAGCACAAGCCAGTGACAAGTGGTCCAGGCAAACAAAATGATGGGTAACGAGTGTTTTGTTTCTTAAAAGATTGTCAGACAGGGTCATGGACTTTTGATATTTATAGATTATGTGCTTATTGTGAATACGTAATACAAATAATTGTTTACATAAGAAAACTTGTATGCAGAATTACTATGCCGTTAAAAAACATTTATTAGTCTCACATATATCCTATTCATTGAATAGTCTCAAAAATTCTGAATGGAAAAATTTATCAATCTCCAGTTGCCTTGTGTTGATTATGGTTTTATGCACTAACAATTTGTAAAGAGTAATTCTCTTTCATACACTTTGATAGGTGTCATCAATTACTTAAAGCTTTACCATTAATGAATATTAAAGGAACTCCACCAAAAAAATTGGTTACCACATAAAGAAATTTCACATTTCACACCTACGCACTGCAAAGCTGGTTAACCATTTTTGTAATATTTGCTTTTAATACTCAGACCCGCACTGCACTGGGTAATTTATTGCAAGTAATAAAAATTAATGCAATCCAAACTTTATCTGTTACAGCCACTAAAAACTATCAAAACCTGAAAAAGGGATTGCATTATGAAACCAATTACCTTGCCAGTTACGAGCGTAAGAATTATCTTTCAGAAATAAAAGAATGAATGCAAAACAGTTTTTCAAGCGGAAGACTGGTTGGAAAACTCATGAATGAGGTTTTTCCTGTTTTGTTTTAACGGATGAGGTTCTGGTGTATATAATGTTTGTACTGCTTTCTGAATGTAAAAAGAAAATTCCGTACGTTTGTTTCATATATACATATATCTATCTATCTATCTGTTTATCTATTTATCTATCCATATATATATATATATATATATATATATATATATATATATATATATATATATATATATATATATATATATGACATTTTATCACACCGTGATTTATATACAATCATGAAGCTACAAATGTCGCTTAATATCGAAATTCACGCTACCTCGGTATATCTCCGTTGGAGAATTGTCGCCGAAGGGGAATTTATATAAGTGATAAATGACTTGGAATCGTCGGGATACGAAACCGTGACACGAAAACCTATTCAGCGACTCCAGTGGATGGTAACCATTGAGCCATCAAGAGAGGTATAAGTCATATGCCGAGATGTTGTACTGCTTTTACCCGTCGTGAGCGGGGAAATGCACTAGCCTCGGCAATATGACTTATACCTCTCTTGATGGCTCAATGGTTACCGTCCACTGGAGTCGCTGAATAGGTTTTCGTGTCACGGGTTCGTGTCCTGACGATTCCAAGTCATTTATCACTTATATAAATTCCCCTTCGGCGACAATTCTCCAACGGAGATATACCGAGGTAGCGTGAATTTCGATATTGCGACATTTGTAGTTTCATGATTATATATATATATATATATATATATATATATATATATATATATATATATATATATATATATATATATATATATATATATATATAATATATACCAGGTGTTTGAAATTAGAGGCCCTCTCTACAGAACAAATGGAAAGTTATGAAGTTTTCTTCTATAGCCTATCTCCAAGTACATAATTTTAAGTTTCTATTGAGCTATTTTTCATTTCACATTTCTTGTATTTTCAGACTAAGTGTTGGAGTTTGATACAGCCATTGCTAACAACTCTGGGGAAATCAGATGGTTGACCAAATCAGGGCTATAACCTTCAGAGAGGCCAGGGATGCGGGCACATCCTTCATTTCACATTCCTGGATAGCTAAATACATTAAAAGAGATGAATCCTTTATTAAAAGAAACTGCAACAAAAATCCATATGACTGTCATCGCGAAAAGAGTGAGAATCTTGGAAGGCCTGAAGTCCTTTCTCAGGAGTCAAAAGACATCATAGCTGAGGCAGTGGGTAGACCAAGAAAGTCTTTACGTAAATTGACACTTGAACTAGAAACAAAAAGGGGAAAGAAGAGAAGTTATAGTGCTGTAGATCGTGAGTTGAAAAAATCTGGTATCAAGCCATTTCATATTATCAGCAAGCCCAACATCTCTCAGCAACAGGGAGAAGACCGTGCATGGTTTTTTTTGTGGTTCATTTCTTAAAGATTGTGATGAAGCTGACTTTCTCCATGTTGCCGCATCAGATGAATTCTTCATTTACACAGTCAGGAATCCAAATCATAAAAATGACAGCATTTGGGCTGCAAATTTGGATGATATCAGCGATGACATGCGTTATCACCAAGTTGTGAAATTTCTTGAATGTTTGGGAATTTTCCTTTGTTTCACAGCCAAATAGTTAATGTGGATCATTGAAGAAAAAGGACAGTCATGGAATGGCGAATACTTCAGAGAAACTGTGCTTACTGGTGGCATATTTCCTTTCCTCAAAGATCCTGAAAATGTGGTATCTGTTGAAGAAGTCACATTTTTGCTTGATAAGGCACCATGTTTCAAGGCCTCTTCAGACACAGGAGCTGCTTCGAAACAGTGGTATCGAATTTCTTCTCATCAAGTGAATTTCCAGGTAGCCCCTCTGACCTTATTGTTTGAAAACATTGGTAGTATCTTAAAGGATCACGTTGAAGCACGCACAGTGAACTATGATGGTATACCAAGCCTTGACGACCTGCGAAGAGAGGTGACCAAAGTGCTCAGGGAAATGGAGTTTGAGTCTCAGCTTTTCTGTGATTTGCTGAAATCATACCCCTCAAGAATGCAGGCTGTGGTACAGGCAGATGGAGTCCACACAAAATATTAAATACTCAGAGAGAAACCTAAATAAATGCCTGTTCTAAATTACTTTTGTTTTTGTCCATATCAATTTTAGTTTATGCTGTAGAGGGGGGGGCTCTAATTTCTAAATACCCTGTATATATATATACATAGATATATTTATATGTATATATATAAATATATATGTATGTATATATAATATATATATATATATATATATATATATATATATATATATATATATATATATATATATATATATATTACATAACACATACATACATACGTACACACACACACACACATATATATATATAATATATATATACAAATATATATATATATATAATATATATATATATATATATATATATATATATAAATATATACATATATATATATATATATATATATATATATATATATATATATATATATATATATATATATATATATATATATATATATATATATATGATGCACTGATACATGTATAGATGAAATTTATGAAAAACATAAATATGTGTCGAATCAAATTTATTGCATAACATACTCATTGGCCTCACAAAATGAATTTCATACAGCGAAACGATTCGTTTATGAGATCTTTGTTCAAGAGACTATTACATATTAGAAATTCATATGCATACACACGCACGCACACACACACACACACACACACACACACATATATATATATATATATATATATATATATATATATATATATATATATATATATATATATATATATATATATATATATATATATATATATAAAGATTCCTCCTTCGTAGGCATTTTCCAACATCCAGTAAGATAACATGAGAGGAAGATGTCACGAAAATCACAAAGTTGAGAGCCAGGTAAATCCGTTTCTTTTGTGAAAAAATTCCTATGCCAGTGTTGCGTCCCATCTCGGGACTTCGTCAAGGGAACAGAAGCGACGCTGATAAGAAAGTGGACGAGTTATGACGTCGGCGAACGGAATTCTCCCTTTCTTTTATGAAATAGTTTTCCTTTCTTTTGTTGGTCTTTATTGCTGTAGTCGACGAATTCCCAACTGAAGGACAGCCATGCTAATTTGAGATGGGGAGAGTGACAAAAGCTTCTTTCTTACCTTAACAGAATTTCCCAGGATCTTAAACGAATATGGCGAATAGAAAAATCTAAAACCATCAGTAACAAGAGATATTACGAAAACTCCTGGCTTGGAAACAAGAGGTATGGTATAAAGTGAATTCAGCTGGAAATCCTTTGCTTAATATTTGTCATGGATGGCTGCCGTCTCCAAAAGAAATCCTTTAGTAACTCTCTCTCTCTCTCTCTCTCTCTCTCTCTCTCTCTCTCTCTCTCTCTCTCTCTCTCTCTCTCTGTATTTTTCCCACCGTCTCTTTATCTTTATTATTTTTTCTCTCCCTGTTATTCCCATGTTTTTTTTCTCTCTCTCCTGAGGGACTTACTTTTCTTTATTACCCTCTTTTCTCTGTTTATGACAGTCGCCCTCAATATCTTTTCTTTCGAGAAAATTACTCCTTGTGTGTTTGTGAATGTGTCCATGACTGCAAAATTATAAAGGTTTTTTTTTTTTTTGTATATGGGCATGTACGTTAACGGGTTATGCATGAAATAAAGATAGCAGTATTTTTACAGCTTACACAAAATTATCACGGTCGTGAGTAACAACATGCTATTATTATATATTGCTGTTGATAGTGCCTGTGAAAGTATTTATATAACCCGAAATAAAAGTTTGGCAGTTATCTGAAAGTAGAAAAATTTTTTTGAGAGGATAGTGAAAATCCAGTTGCCTTTTGCACTGAGGTTGTAGATATACAAAACTTGAACTATAATATCTATTTATGTAGAAAAACCAAATTCCTGCTTCTCATGTGTAGGAAATATTTTATTTTATTTTATTTGCATGGATTTTTTTTTAGTTTCATAGGAACATAAATTTGAAAACCAATAAGTAAAGATGGGTTTTGATACACTATTGATGAACTTTCATGTTTATTATAAGTGATCTCGAATGCTGCCAAATTTTCTGATGAGGGCATTTTTCCAAAATCCAGCTAATAAATGAGGTATGTTTTTCTCTTTCTTTGGAGCTACCACAAACGCACACATCATAGATGCACACACATATACTTATATAAAATATATATATATATATATATATATATATATATATATATATATATATATATATATATATATATATACATATATGTATATATTGTGTATTTGTGATTCATTGTACTTGTAATTTCAATGTAATAATTTTTTTTATCCAACTGTCTGTCAGTAATTTCCATAAAAGTAAATATTCCCTCAGTACTGCTAAAGTTTTTGACAGAACTATCGATTTTTTTAACCCCTCTCCATATAAACAATTATAGAAGGAAAATGCAGTATTTCGCCTCTTGTCAAAATAGTGTGTCTCGGTAAGTAACTCACTCTTCATAATAAAAAGCTTAATTCTTAGTGTTATCTCACTACACAAACTTGCAAAATCATTGTCATTGCTGTCAATAATTTCATAAATTAGTTTTGTATTTTCATGGGATTTACTGTATTATTTTCTGTTCTCATTAGCATATTAGTTAAATTATTACTGCTATTTGTATAGCGAAAATAGACATTTTTGATGTAATTGTATACATTAAGGATGAATTGACTTAGTGCTCTCTTCGGGACTTAAAAGGAATCTTAGTCCAAAATGAACTGGAAAAGTACATGAGGGACCAATTACAATAACTGGCTCTTTCACAAATTTTGATGAAAGCGCGCTTTTGAGAATGATGAATGAACTTGTCTGAGCGATTAGAAGGAAAGCGGTGATTAAAAAGATTTATGTCCCTTTTGATCATCATCTTAAATATAAGGAATATGCACAGACACTTTATACATACATAAATATATAAATACATACATACATATATATATACATATACATATACATGTATATTCATATATATACACATACGCATATATATATATGGGTATGTTTTTATGCATAATCGATTGGGTGTATTAAAGGAGAAAGCTTTTCATCTTGCCCCAATTCAGTGAGCTATACATACGCGCACATACACACATATGTATATATTTATATACATACTGTGTATATATATATATATAAATATATATATATATATATATATATATATATATATATATATATATATATATATATATATATATATATTACCTTTATCACCTATAGACTGTTAACATTAGAAAGATTAGCCTTATACCAGATCTGTTCAGAATAGAAGTCCTCCAACTGTTTGGGACATGGGTTATGCAACCTCACACCCTGTGCATATGCTTCGTGACGCCAGAAAACCCCAAACAAACAATCAATTAATTGTGCATATGCTAAATCACTGAAGGAAAAAATGTAGTCAATAAGTCTTGGTGTTTTGTGTATACAGAAATAGCATTTCCTGAAGTATTGTATTTCATGAAACCCTTCAGTAGCAATCATTAAACCATATCAGTCTTATTTAAACCTTTTGAATAAAAGGAAAAATAATATACATTAGACGTCTTCATTCGCTCCTTTAGAAACTAGTGTAAACGCCACTTTTGGCTTTTAGCGATTCTATAATTGCTCTTCCGGCAGTTCGGTAATGGATCAGGCGATCACGTGACCCCTAAACCCTATGTTGAAAATGATACTACTAGGGCCATCTATTGGCCTCTGGAGAACCATTCTTCTTCAAAACAGAAACTATTGAATTTTCAATAAAAGGTAAAATAAGGTTTGAAGACATGTAAAGGCAAGGCCGTGAAATATAAATTCTAACTACTGAAATATTGATAAATAATTGAGTAATTTTTTAATTAAACTCTTCACAAGATAATTCGTGCAGTCAGTTTTGATATGATAAACGACCCGGACAATAGCTGCGCGCGCATACAGAATAACCAAGAGAATTTTTATCCGGTTACTATTTATTACAGAAAAATAAGCTTCTGTTCGGGAGAAAAAACATATATATAGAGTATATATTTATGTATAATCTTACTTTCAATCTTGATAAATACAAGAAGACATCATGAGGTACACTTTTACTCAGTTCCCTCTTTTCAAAATCTACTCAGGTTTGTATACCTGGGCCCAAGGGTAAGGAAGGTTAAAGACTGCCATCCTTTTAATTTTTCTCTTGTCGAGATAAATTAAAAAAAGCTACAAGAACGATTAAAGCTGGTATTGGAAGTGTAATTATCAGTTAATAAAATGTCAAATACTATTGCCGAAGTAGTTAGCAAGTTCACAAATGACAACTTTACATAGCTTTTTATATTATTTCGAACATTTTAATGTTGGCTATCCCGATGGAAATATCTACGAGATTTAAACGTAGTATTTCCTTAATTTAATTTCTTGCGATATCAGCTTACTCAAGGAATGATGCTAATGCAAAACTTTTTTATTGAAATTTTTATTAAATGAAGCTTGTTTTTTCTTAGCAGCATATGTGAATAAATAAAATTTAGGGAAAGCAAAATAGAAAGGAATGATAAAATTTACCCTTAGTGGCAACAGAGAAGTCAAGAATACCAACTGTTCAAAATCTCAAATTAGACACCAGAAGTTAATACGTCGCTTGATGAGATATTTATTGAACCAAAGATACTAGAATATTCATAGGTTCTTTTTTTTGACTCAGGCTGAGAATGGTTAATTATCCGTGTATAACAATTCGCAAGATTTTCTTTTTATGTTGGTTATCCTGCATCCTCATGGACAACTAGTATATTAATATACAATACATTTAAATATATGAACATAATGACCTTAGCATACATTTGATTTCTGGTATAACGGCTAAGTCTACAGGTAACAAACTGCACTTTTATACTTGTCACGATCTCTCTCTCTCTCTCTCTCTCTCTCTCTCTCTCTCTCTCTCTCTCTCTCTCTCTCTATGTATGTATATATATATATATATATATATATATATATATATATATATATATATATATATATATATATATATATATATATATATATATAGAGAGAGAGAGAGAGAAAAAGAGAGAGAGAAAGTTAGTATACCTTAGTTTTACCAGACCACTGAGGTGATTAACAGCTCTTCTAGGGCTGGCCGAAGGATTAGACTTATTTTACGTGGCTAAGAACCAATTGGTTACTTAGCAACGGGACCTACAGCTTATTGTGGAATCCGAACCACATTATAGCGAGAAATGAATTTCTATCACCAGAAATAAATTCCTCTAACTCTTCATCAGTCGGCCGCGGGAATTGAACTCCGGACCATCGAGTGACAGTCTGAAGCTCAAGCGACTCGGCCAACAAAGAGAGAGAGAAGAGAGAGAGAGAGAGAGAGAGAGAGAGAGAGAGAGAGAGAGAGAGATAGAGAGAGAGAGAGAGAGAATAAGGGGAAGGCGAGGTAACCAGAGGCCATTTTATTCGTACGTGAGTGAGTTCAACATTAATAAGTCCCAGCATGGCCATTTGTACCGAATCTAGTGAAAGCCGTAAGACACAGCTTCCAGCGATATCCGCTTCCGAAGAAAGCGAAGCAAATATCCCGTCCTCTCTTGAGCCTCTCGGCAAAGACATTACGGAGTAATTATGCTGATTCATAGAGCTATTAGCTGCTGTAATGACCCAATATGAACGGACATACGTTTCTCTGAAAAGCAATCGCCAGTTTAATTACCCTATCTCTGATTTGTAGGTTGGAGTTTTCAGAGTTAGGAAATCGGTTAGTGATGTTTTTTAAGAAGATTATCTTATATCTGCACCATTTCTCTCGTATTTGGCAAGTGTATATTTAAATGTACAGGGAAGCACAAAATTTTATATAAAAAAATTCAAAGAAAAAATCTCTGAGTACTGCTACACAGCCATCAGTCTAAAGCATTTTCAGTAACTCAGACCTAGAGAAGCATTGACAACAAAGATGAATACACGAAACAGTGCGGATCCCCGTGTAATTTTTCGAGATAGGCTTGCCTAAATTGATTTTATTGCATTTACTGACTGATTTCGGTATGCTGAATTCAAGAAAATAGGGTTCCATTTTTTCGCTATAGTAAAGTCGGCTATATTGGATTTTAATATGGCCGCCATTATATCAAGTCTTCGTCTTCTTCGTTTAACGTGTTTTTTCCCATTTTTTATGTGGGGTAAGCACGATGCCTTCTTTTGAAGGACTTTGATTTGGCGTTGGGGTAGACCGTAGCCTCCATCGGCTGCCCTGCCTGACATCGCTTAGACCGCGGTAGTGGATGTGTACATGTATCGTACCAAATCCCCAGCTCCCTTTCTCCCAGAAGCGAGGAGAGTTGAGCGGTTAGGTCGACAGTTTGAGACGTGTGAGGAGGTGTCTGTTATGTTTTTAGAAGATGTTGGAGTGGCTTTGTTTGTGTGTGTATTAGTCTGTAACACCCATTTGCTTTCAGCAAACCTATCCGTTGATTACATACATAATCCCGGGGTGTCTACACGGATAGCAAAGTGTCCGCCTCTCTGACCGGTCGGCTGCGGATTTGAACCCGTGCCACAGACCTCTATGAAGTCCGAGGCTGCTGCTCTACCGACCTGGCCATCGAGGCTCTGGAGTCCGCCATTATATCAAGTAAGACTACCATATCTTAATTATTAAGGCAGTTACAAACTTGATTTTCATGCTTAATCATACGTTTTCAAACCCAGTAATTACGGTGGTAATACTGTTTTCACAAATGCTTATTTTATTGAATTTCAGGGGTAACAAAAATGAAAACATAGCCTACTCCTGGATTTTCTTTCGTTTCTCGATATGATCCGTACATATTTGTTATATTAAGTGTTGTCTGTGATAAATAACAAAATTTACTATTTTTCTGTACAGGTTTAGCAAGAATGACATCATGGGTGCATGTGTAGTGTACCGGGGAACAAGTTCTCCGTTGGTGGAGAAACCGTTGTTAGTCCATATCAAAGAAATGGTTGTATATTCAAGAAGACGATCAGATTTGGCGAAACAGATTATAAGGAATTGGCTGAAATGTTGTCGGCATTATGTGAAGATGATCTAAAGAATGTACGTTACCATTCAGCTTGTAGAAAACTTGTGATCAACAAGCAACAAATTTCAAGAGTTGAAGATCGTGCTAAAGCATCGACTAATATAACCAGTCCCGAGCCAAGAAGAGCTCCTCCACGCTAAGAGAGTGAAAGTTTAGTAATAAACAGACCAAAGAGACTTAAAACTATACCAAAATCATATGTGTGTATATTCAATCCAGACAGATGTGTTGCTGATAGTGAAGAAGATTTACATCAAGTGATCGGTGATAACAGAGGTAAAACTCTGATTGGAATAAAGGAAGAAACAAATGATGACTCAGTAAGATCCAAATTGTCCAATCTTTTTGATCCAGGTGATGCAGCTGCACAAGAGATATGGTACCATCAGTCATGCTTTCGCTCAGCAGAGAGAACATGCAAACTAACTATGACCAGTATTGACAAAAATGAACAAAGAGAAATGGTGGTTAAAACAAAAGCGGACACACAAGTATGCAGTTATCTGAGAGGTGAGTTAATGTCTGGGAATAAATCTTTGACTACGAATGACCTGAATGACAAATATGAAGTTATTTTAGAACTAAATGATATTCATTATACGTGGCATCATAAGAAGCATTTAAAAAAAAACATACACAAACAAATTCCTGAAGCTACATCTATTAAGCCTTCTTCTAAAAAAAGTGAGATGATAATTTCCACACGGGAATTAAAGGAAGCTGTTGAAAGGCACTGATCCCGCATCAACATTAGAAAATTGCCTTAAAGTTGCAAATATATTGAGGCAGGAAATCTTGCAGACACGAAATTGGAAATTCAGTGGAACAAAGTCACTACAGGATTACAAGACCCCTCCTCTGACGAGGATGTTTGTAGAAGCTCTACTGTGTGGGCCTCATTCCTTGCAACTTCAAGGACATAGGAAAGAGGTTGCACAGTCAGCAATCAATATGATCAGTCAGCTACTAGTTCACAATACACTCTCTACTAGACAAATTAAGCACAAATCAGAAGAGTTTTAAACGAGTCACCGAAACGCCATTATCAGACAAGCTACTAGTACAAATAAAATAAAGGATGCTCTCCTAAAACACTGTGGAGGAAACCCATTCATGAGCAACACGCCTCTCAGAAGCATATCCTCGTCTGTTTTAATCCCTGACCCAGCCAAGACTGACATACTAACCGGAAAAAAAGGGGCTGATGTGTATGAGCATTTCAGAAAAGAGCGTCTTTCACAAGAAGGAAAGGGGATTGTGTGGGATGTGTTGAAAAAACCCAAACTTAAAACACTCAACGCGTGGATGCCTAAAACTACTCACAGAATTGCAGACAAGTTGATCAATTAAGGGAAGAGAGGAGTTTACTCTCAAGGTTTCTAATGATTCAGGGTAGCAGACCAGAACTTAGTCTGAAAAAAACAATTGGTTACTATGAGCTTTCAGTTGTCCCTCGCTCTCTGTTTGATTCTGATCATACTTTGTTAATACCAAAAGACAAATCAGAGATTATGACGGAGATTAAGAGACAAGTGGAAGATTCTAGGCAAGGTGAGACCAATACAACAGTGACACTGAAGAACGTTGCAATAACTTTTGCAATGGCTGAAGTACAAGCACTCAAAATAGAACCAGGCATGAAGGTGTTTGATAAACTGACCAAAGCATTCGTGTCAAGGATAGAGAGAAAATTAGAAAGTTATTCAGAAGGAAGAGTTATTTTTGATAGATATGATGTTGAAGATTCACTAAAAAGCGAAACAAGGCCAAAGAGAGTATCACGATCATCCACTGAATATGATATTCACAAGCATATGGCGTTAAAACACATATCAATGAAAGAGCTTCTGTCTTCTAACAAGAACAAATCATCCCTGACGCATGAGTCTAGAGAAGCAATAATTACTAAATACAAGGGTAGCATCAAGAAGGTTGTTGTTGTTAAGGGAACTGAGGGTAGCGTCAACGACGGTTTTTAGTTGTCTGAATCTGTAAAAGATCATAACCAAAGCAGACACACTTATACCACTACACTTGATTGATTGCCTCCGTGATACGACACTGAAAGAGGCCATCGTATATTCCCCTGATACTGATGTACTAATTTTATTAATTGACTTAGTTGCAAATGACAGAGCAGGGTCGTTGACAGTAGTTAGGTTTGTTAACAGTTGTAATAACCTCAATACATCAGACATTATGAACCAAACAAAAACTTCTTTCAGTTTTCTTCTGAAGATGGAAAGAGAAACGCACAAGATTCCTGTGTATAACTTGTTAAAGTAATATGTAAATATTTACAAGTAAACAAGTTATACACAGGAATCTTGTGGGTTTCTCTTTCCATGCCAGACATTGTTAGAGTGATAGCAAAATCAAAATGTCGGGGTCTGATTGGTATGCACAACTTCTCAGGCGCTGACTGGGGTGGCAAATTTGCTTGTATTGGGAAACGAAGGTTGAGTTACCTGAAGATGACCCTGTCATATATATTTTTGCCAGCCTTGGTACCGTTGTAATATCAAATGAGTTAATAGATGGTAAATTGCCCATACACGTACCACAGGTGGAAAAATTTCTTTGTTCCTTATACGCAAAAGGCACAAGTGATATTCCTGATACAAGATGGGAACTCTTCTGGTCAAAGAACAAAGGAGAACAATTTCCACCTACAAGAACAGCACTGCTGTCCAACTTCCAAAGGGTTAATTATATATGTTCACGAGATAAGTCTTACATTGAAGCTAAGCAAGCGATTCAGTCAAGAGAAAATTCAAGACGGCAAAAACAAATGAATCATTCCAGCCAACAATGTCTTTAAATCTTCCAGCCCCTAAAACCATAATGGAGTTAGTAAAATGCGGATGCAAAAAAAGTTGTGCTAAAAGCCACTGTTCTTGCCGGAAAAATAATCTTGTGTGCACACTTCTTTGCAGGTGCATCGACTGTGAAAATTGTAGTGACTCTTGTATACAAGAACTAGAAGATAAAATAGATGTAGAGTAGGGTATAGCCACCATTATACATTCCTATATAGGATAGTTTTTAGGTTACTATACAAACACAAATGAGAAAAGTATATATTTTTAATACTGCTATTAGAAAAATTCAATGATGTTCTCTAAAAATTTTTGTACTATGTTTACATATCTCTTACAGTAAGTCTACGCGGTAAGGATGATCCATTTTACAAACAAATTGAGTTGCCATGATTAATTATAAACTTAAATCACTTTAACTTAAATATAAGTGTATCTTGTAAATCAATATGACAGCCATTATTATGTGCTAAAAATGCATTCACTGAGTTATCTAGTGTTAAAATTATGGGGTTAGTATCTGAAATTATGCATGTAGCTGCCATAATGGGAGAAATACAGCTATTTTTCAGTTTACAGCGATGGCCATAATGTAAACAAGATGGCGACCTTAAAATTGTTGCAAAAAATGGAACCCTGGATTTTTGGAATCCCCCACATCCAATACATTTAGAAAATACCATAAAATCAATTTAGGCAAGCCGATCTCACAAACCCTATTTTTTGGACACGAGATTCCTCACAAAAGGTCACCTCAGCAATGCTGATTCATAAGCACATTTTTTTTAACTGCTACTTTCCCTCTTACTTCCTAACCAATTGTATATCTTGAGTAATCCTAACTTAATCCGTATCTCCAGAGATGATTGAAAATCAACTCGGTATCGTTCTAATACGAATGAGATAAGCAAGCCCATGTTAGTGGGTTAATTCATCATGTACACTAGTTGCTGATGGAGAGAAAAGGCAGAAACGAAGAAACTTAAAAAAAAACCGACCAAACTACAGAAACTATAATCCTGATTTTTCGAACACCTAGAGTCAATGTTGACTTGTAATATCATTGTGAGAAACATTTTCTAGCCTGATTTATTTCGTTTTATATCTGATACAGAGATTTATTCACATATCACCAGGGCTCAGGATTCTAATAACAAAGATAAACATTCGGCTCAAATTTTGTATTTTTACTTAAAGTTTTACATTTCAGTTTTATCATCATTATAGCTTCAAAGGACTAGTAGAAGTAATCTATTATGCCAACGTTGTTAGAGGAAAAGCTTACGATGGCTTTTTTGTCCTACAAAAGTAATTATTTGACCGCCACTATTACTAATATTTCTTGCACTCCTTCTGTTACTGCTACATGCAAAATATTTAAATGACAAAGTAAATAACCTAACCATCACCAAACGACAATAATAATAATAATAATAATAATAATAATAATAATAATAATAATAATAATAATAATAATAATAATAATAATAATAATAATACAGGTTTTGTTAAACAAAATGGCAGTTTCAACAGCATTTATTTTATATAGTAAACGCTCAAATCGTCTTATCAATTGTTTTTCTTGCTCTGGAATGGTTGCAACTACCTCCCACACATCACTAAACCACCGGATATGAATATCGGTCAATTGCTTGCAACCATTCCAGCACAAGAAAAACAATTGGTAAGACGAATTGAGCGTTTACTATATAAAATAAATGCTGTTGAAACTGCCATTTTGTTTAACAAAACCTGTATTAAAGAAGGTCTTTTTCCTAATTTTACAAATAATAATAATAATAATAATAATAATAATAATAATAATAATAATAATAATAATAATAATAATAATAATAATAATAATAATAAGAGTAGATATCAAATACATCTCTCTCTTTTCATTGGTATTCTGTTTTCATTTTTTGAAATATTTATTTCTAAGTCATAAGACTTTTATTAAGTAGAAAAGAAAACTTTATGAATATATAGGTTATAAGCAAAACTATTTTCCTATGCTGTCAGCCAAGCACCATTACTTAACCCGCACCAAATTGTCCTGCCACTGACCACCTCATATAAGTTATTTCCAACAATATTCTCACGAGTTCTCTAACTGGTTAACGTCATCACTCCCTTAGCATTGAATTAATGCGTTCTTTGTGGAGCTCAAGGACTCGAGAGTCAGTTCTCCTGATCAGCTGGCTTTACGTAAAAACAGGGAACCCTAAACCTCCTTTTAGGATCTTTGAATGACAGCAGTAACCTGTGATTTAGGAGGCAGGGGTTTCGTCACATTAAAAGGGAAATCCATAAAAAAAAAATTCTAATTTCGTTACACTGCAGATTATAGAATTCACTTCGGCGGCGTTGCCAATTATTTGGGACCTCATTATTACACACACACACACACACACATATATATATTTATATATATATATATATATATATATATATATATATATATATATATATATATATATATATATATATATATATATCTTGTGTGTGAGTGTAAGTGCGATTGTGTATATATGTGCAATGAAGAATATTAGATTATTCACTGCAAAGAATAATCCCAGGAGCAGAACACGAAAGACGAATATGGAATATATATTTTGCTGTTGCATTGTACATCCTAACATGTGAAATCTCAAATAAGTAGAGGATCCAATGTACAATATACGTATACATAATGCAAGGACACAAATAAGGTATATTTATTTTTTTTGTTACAGCCAATCCTAACTTATAGTTTTAATTTCCTTCACCAAACTGGATGCCTAGCAAGATTTCATCGGTTGGACGGATTCATGTTTTTCGTTTTATATTTAAATACGACTGGTAAAAAAAAACTTATCTTATGTGATAAACTTTCAAACTGATATCGATATCACCACAAACAATTACTGGATACGCTCCGAGTACGCTGTTGATTACTCTCAGGCGCGTTCAGGATCAATTTCCTTTTCGCGCAACGTAAAACGGTTATTTTAAGCAATCCGTCATCAGATTCATTTCCGTATGTCGCTTTGCACTTCTGAAGTCGTTTCCTTTTCGAAATTGTCGACAGCCATTTTCTTTCTTGGTTAAAGGTACCAGACTCCGACTAAGATCCTGTATCACTGCTTCTGTCTAGGAGAATTACAGCTGCAGGATATTAAACTTTGCTTTACATATTTGTATTTCCAGCTCATCACTGGAATATTTCCAGGGACTGAACCGTTTTTTTTATTATGACTTCATTGCATACTTTACCTATGACGGCATATGCCTGTATGAGGCTGCATTCCAAGACCATGAACTCCTGCTCAAAGCCATAATTTGGGAGTTGAGTTAGCAACATCTCTAGAAAAGTTCTTGGTGACTTTTTAAATGTCTTCTGTTTTGAATAAAAGAATATTTTCTCTGTTTGTTTAAATGATTGTCTTTCATATCTTTGGTTTATGATATCATCATGTATCGTTCATTTTTTGCCATTTACATATGAAACGTTCACGTGCTGGTTATTAGGCATTTTTTTGCTGTCCCAACTAATTGCTTAAATGCACGAGAGAGAGAGAGAGAGAGAGAGAGAGAGAGAGAGAGAGAGAGAGAGAGAGAGGAGAGAGAGAGAGAGAGAGAGAAAGAGAAAGTTAAGTATACCTTAGTTTAACCAGACCACTGAGCTGATTAACAGCTCTCCTAGGGCTGGCCCCAAGGATTAGACTTATTTTACTTGGCTAAGAAACATTTGGTTACCTAGCAACGTGACTTACAGCTTATTGTGGAATCCGAACCACATTATAACGAGAAATGAACTTCTATCATCGGAAATAAATTCCTCTAATTCTTCATTGGCCGGCCGGAGACTCGAACTCGGGCCTAGCAGAGTGCTACCCGAGAACTCTACAGACTCGTCCAACGAGGAACTAGAGAGAGAGAGAGAGAGAGAGAGAGAGAGAGAGAGAGAGAGAGAGAGAGAGAGAGAGAGAGAGAGATTCAGATAACTGAGAAAATAAACCGATAAAAAAAATCAAGGATATTATTTTCATTGCCTTATAAGTACTTGATATTAGACAGGCATTTTTCTTAACGTGGTGAAATTGGGAAATAACGTACTTGCGTTTTTATATATAAAAAAAGAGGCCTCTGATAGCCTACAGTCAGCTATTGCAGATTCGTACATCTCGTGACTTATTGACAACATAAAATGGATATTCCAGTTTTCAAATCAAGGCTGATCCTTCAATCCGATTACGTCGACAAGGACAGGTCTTTCCGTCTCTTTTTTCCTTTTATTATGTTATTTTGAGTTTAAGATAATTTTCAATGAAAGATGAATTATTTGCAACGAGTATTCCAGTTAGAGTCATGTCATGTTTGCTGATATATATATGTATATATACATATATATATATATATATATATGTATATATATATATATATATATATATATATATATATATATATATATATATATATATATATATATATATATATATATATATATATATATATATATATATATATATATATACATATATACATACATACATATATATATATAGATACATATATATATATATATATATATATATATATATATATATATATATATATATATATATATATATATATATATATATATATATATATATATATATATATATATACATATATATATATATATATATATATATATATATATATATATATATATATATATATCGCATCTTCTTCAATTTTGCCGTGATTTAGCATAGATTCAGGTTTATCATAACTCCTGCTGTTACTAAAAACTTTGTTACTATAAATGTGACGAATTTAGCTCTATGCTTACTAAAACCTCTTTTACCGTCAGATATAAACGTAGCCTATCTTATTTCATTTTGTCCAAATGTTAAAAAAATAATGAAGTCGCTTTTACCGAAAGAGATGCGGTTCCCAGCGGTATTATGCTTTTGCAGAAAATTATAACGCATTCGCCGTATAAATGAGCGACTTAAACAGAAAAAAGTGAGTAAAAACGTGAAAAAAACTCAAAATTCAAAATTTATTCCAGAGAGCAATGCATAAGCGAGAGGAAAACACGATATACTGGTAGTTGAGGCAGGAAGCATAGACTGGCTTTCGATTGATCGATGTATATGACATAACTCTACCTCCGATTGGTTGTTTCATAGTCATTACCATGGCAACCACTGATTACAAACAGAATTCGAGTTTTTTTTCGAGACAAAAACTATTTTATGATAGAAATAAAACACTACATATAATTCTCTCATAAGCACAAGTGAAGCATACATATATATTTATCTAATTTTAGCATTAAATGATTGAAAGGCTTTTTGTAACAGCCATTACGAAACATTTCTTCGATAGGTTATTTTTATCGTTTTGGCAATACTACTAGAAGTCGTCTAGAATTCATATACGTTACCTCAAGTTACTAGAACAGTGGCTTATCTCCTGTAAACATGCTTTATTATTATTATGAATTAATAATTCATACGAAGTGAATTTTGTTGTAAGCAGTGATATCGTTTAGATTAATTTCACGTTACGATAACGGTAAAAACTTCAGGTCATTTCCCCTGGAATTTTACTACTCTAACGAAATAGTTGCCAAATGTCACTATTTTGTAACTTTCTTCTGTAAATATTTACAAAATATATCTATCCATGAACAAAAATATTTTTTGTTGTAAGCATTGATACGGTTAGCTTATTTTCATGTTATGATCATACGGTGAACACGTCATGCCATTTACTGTCTCATAAAACTTACTCTAATTGTGATTAATAATTCAGAGATCTAGTGGAAATTTACGATTCTTACGAAATAGTTGCCAGATGTCACGATCTTGTATTTTTCATCTCTAATGGTTTAAACAATGAACCCCCATCCTCATATTAAAGTAATCGGAATTATTTTAAATTATAATGGTATCAGGCAATTAATAATTTCATTTACAGAAATGGGAAAGAATTAACGTATATATGTTTACAAGACAGGCAACATTGTTACAATAGCAGAAGACTTTCAGCAATATCGCCAATATTCGGAAAGTAAACAATTCAGAAAATATTTTCGTGATAGTATTCACTTGATATCTCTGAATCTTAAAATAATAAAACTTTCATATATTTGTATCGTTTATTTTTTATGCGTAAGAATAATTTTATATTCTTTATTTAAAAAATGAAGTAGTTTTTCATTTCAGTGTGCTGTATAAACGATTGGTTGCCATGGGAACAACTAGGACACGGCCAATCAGAATTCAAATTACAGTCATTGTTAGAAGCCAATAAAACGCAGTTAATATTTCCTGCTTAAACTTAAGGTACTTGGAGAGAGAACCTTCCTTATGCGTTGCCGTTTGAAAAAGCTGGAACTCGTGCATTTTGAAACCTTTTAAATATTCTTTTCATTTTTTATCAGTTTTTTGTGGGTTTATGATCATTTGGCCTATCAAGGATCAATAACAGTAATTTGTAATATAATCAGCATAATTAATGAGTCTGGATGTCATATAGCGTTTCCTCTTTTGCAGCAAAAAAAAAAAAAAATTATTCAGTTTGAAATGTTAATTTTCAATAGATACTGAGAGCACCAGCACAAAAACTTTAAGATAAACAAATGACAAAAAAGGCAAAAATTTTTTTATTTGGTTTAATTTACTAGTATCAGAAATATTTTTGCCCTCTCAATGAGGCTGATATACATAACTCAAAACAGTACGCACACACACACGCACATAAGTATGTGTGTGTGCGCGTGAATATATTATATACTGTATATACATACACACACATATATATATTTGTGTGTGCGTATATATATATGTATGTATGTATGTATGTATGTATGTATGTATGTATGTATGTATGCATGTATATATATATATATATATATATATATATATATATATATATATATATATATAATATATATATATATATATATATATATATATATATATATATATATATATATATATATATATATATATATATATATATATATAATTATATAATTATATAATTATATATATATATATATATATATATATATATATATATATATATATATATATATATATATATATAATATATATCCGGCATTAATAGAGCTACCTTATCCTTGACATCGAATCTGTAGCTCTTGAGTGAACAAATGAAGGTTCCGTTAGTATGATTCTGTGATGAGCCACTTTATCATCAGTCTTTGATGGGTGTCTTCGTTAATGGAATATTAATAAGGTTTGTATTCCAGTTTTTGTGATATCTCGTAAAGGGGTCCCAGCAAGGCGACGAACGAACGTTTCTGTTCTCGTAGTCGACAAACGCCTGCCACCGATTTAAGAAATCAAAGGTATTTCTGTGATATGTTCGTTTATTTTCTTTGATAATCTTTTATTAATTTAATGAGTTTGGATGCTATAAGGATTTCTATAATCCGTGGTAAAACCATTTTCTTTGTTTATCTTTAAGTTTTCTATATATAATTAATTTACAAGAAACGCAATAATTCTCTGATTTATTGTAATTTTTTTGTATCAAATATTTTTGCCATTGGATGAATCTGATTGGGTTGTTAGTTCCTCACATAGTATTTTCAGAAAAAAAAATGCAGTACAGTATAAAATTATCACTATAACTATCAATATATTTATATTTCTAGTTGAGCAATTTATAGCAAAACACCATGCAAGAAATAGCCTAATGGATTTTTTTCATCGCTTAGACTATGTATAAGGACTTTTTGCAAACATTTTGCAATTTTGCTTAGTAAAATGCCACTTTTTATCTTTTACAAATGTTTAGATGCTTTAACTTTGCATGAGAAATTATATCGTGTTGGAAATTCGTCGTAGAAAATCATAATTATTCCACGTTTTTCTCTAAACCCCAAAGGACAGAATGGAAAGAGTTGGAATTTCCTCTGAGTTTATGAAAGTTTCCAACAGCAACGCGTAAAATGGAAGTGTTCTCTACATGTCCATAATTGTGAATGAAGTATGATTCTTTTTGTAAACAATGGTTTCCATGGAAACAGCTATGGGGATAGCCAATAGGAATTGAAGGTAAGGTTCTTATTAGCAGGCACTCTAGGAGTTATATATTTCCCGCCTTTTATTTATTGTTTACTTTGGAACTCGCTCATTTTGGGGAAAATTTTCGTACCCTTTTAGAATGTTTATTTTTCAGTCAGTTTTATTTGGAAGATTTTACGATTTCATCTTATTCAATATTAATACTAACAAATTTCCCACTGATAAGAGATCTTGGCCACAGTGGTAGTTTCTCTCTGCTTTATTTTCTAAAAGATAGATGTGTTTTATTTATTTATAGAGTGGTCAATAATTTTTGCATGGAAAAGATTGAGCAACATGAAAACTGTAAAATTAAAGCATGTTAATTACATTCAAAATGTGCTGTTTATGTGAATATACTGTATATATTTTCCTATGCATGAGTTTCTTAGCGTTTACCAGATTCTCAAAGGGGTCAGATACTTAAAAAAGGCTAAGAACCAGAGGAATATAGACTTTAAAGCCCAGTGTGAAATTGCGTGTGGGAAGGGTGAGGAAAAAACGAATATTGTTTTACAAATGTCTACAGGCAATAAATAAAATAAAACAATTTTAATTCATTTCATATGAATTCAAACAAAATTAAATGCTTTTCTAAACGATGGCTGATTAAAATATCGTGCTGTCAACTGAAGTGTATTAAGGTAATGAAAAAGTAACCAGCTGAATTTACTGAATGTACTGCATACACAGTTAAGATTCTGGCTGAAAATCCGCTGATTAGAATGTTCAATTTACAGCCTCGGATGAATTACATTCTCACATGTGTATCAGAAAAAAGGAACATCACTACAAATGGGTTGGTCTTTGAAAATTAAGTTGAAAGTTACCTAAGATACACAGCCATAGGGAGATCCAAATGAGAAAAAAGATTGGCAAGGACAGAGCCTTAACAAAGATAAAAGAGGCCATTTTTTGCCTCAAATTTACCAAAGAGAACAATTTATGGTAGAAAATAGAAAATAAATCTTGCGAAGGAAGGAACCTAAGAGAAAATATGGCTTAACTTCACGTCAAAAAAGGAAAAGTAACTAAAATGAATGAGGTTTCCTATCCGCACTCTGTATGTCGAGGTACTCAATTCTGTGTCTTTGCACCTCTTTTTCCAATTTTTTTCTGACAAGCTTTTTCCCCTCTTTGTAAGACTTTAGTTATATTTGACAGATAAAGGGGCTAGATATCTGATACAATTTTGTGGAGAAATAATAAAAACAGTACGGTTCTTAAAAAGTAGATTTTTACTTGTCACGAATGCTGTCTTTTATGAAACATACTGACAATATTAGAGGTTTGCAACTTGATATTCATAAACTCAAAACATTACGCACTCACACATATATATGTGTCTGTGTATGCGCGTATATATGTGTATATATATGTGTGTGCTTGTATATATATATAAATACACACACACACACACACACACACACACACATATATATATATATATATATATATATATATATATATATATATATATATATATATATATCCAGCATCAATGGAGCGACCTTAACCTTGACATCGAATCTGTAGCTCTTGAGTGAACAAATGAAGATTCCGTTAGTTTGATGCAGTGATAAGCCACTTTATCATCAATCTTTGAAGGCCGTCTTCGTTAATAGAACATTAATAAGGTTCGTAGTCCAGTTTTTGTGATATCTCTTAAAGGGGTCCTAGCAAGGCGATGAACGAACGTTTCTGCTCTCGTAGTCGACAAACGCCTCCCACCGAGTTAAGAGATCAAAGGTATTTCTCTGATATGTTCGTTTATTTTTTTATTTTCTTTTGGTCATTATCTTCCAACGCTCCCCTTCTAATTGACTTCTGGAGTTTTCATTAGGTAATTAAGGAAATGGCCCTCAATAGGATGTGACGAAAAGAATGGGAATTGACCTATAAATAGGCGGTTACGTTTCCAATATTGAATATGTCCGTTTAGTGGGCCATTTCCAACGATTTATTTTTGGATCTACGGATTGACAATGTAATAATAGTATTTCTCAGGTAAGTTCTCTTTCCTGTCTGTAATGTCAGTGAAATATTCAAGGATATTAATATCATGTTTTGATATTTTTTGTTTCAGATTAATTTAAAGTTTTCTGTTGTGAACCAGGTCAGGTGAAGTAGGAACAACAGGAACATGAAAGATTGAAAGAAAACATATACGTGGGGACACAGTATTAGAAATATATTAAAAATAAAGCAACCTATGTAAATAGTGTCAGTTGCATACTTCCGACGTTTTATACATTTAATATATAATTGATTTTATAACTGTAGACCAATATATCACTTAAATAAAATATCTTCATATTTTCCTATTAATACTCGTATTTATATTAACACAGTATAATACTTAATATCTCATAATGATACGGCGTATTTGCGAATTTTATTTTCGCGATTTTCTACTTCCCACGAATATAAATCGCCACCGAAATGATTATGCTTACCGTGCAACGAATCACCAATTTTCAGCTGTGGACCAATATATCATTTAAATAAAAAATCTTCATATTTTCCTATTAATTCTCGTATTTATATTAACACAGTATAACATGCTTAATATCTCATAAGAATATGGCGTATATGCGAATTTTATTTTCGCGATTTTCTACTTCCCACGAATATAAATCGCCACCGAAATGATTATGCTTACCTTGCAACTAATAGCCAATTTTCAACTGTGGACCAATATATCATTTAAATAAAAAATCTTCATATTTTCCTATCCATACTCGTATTGATGTTAACAGTATAATATGCTAAATATCTCATAATGATATGGCGTGTTCGCGAATTTTATTTTCGCGATTTTCTACTTTCCGCGAGTATAAATCGTGAAAGAAATTGATTATACTTTCCGTGTTTGAGCCCAGCAGAACAAATACCACTCCATATTCCAGCGAATCCCTTAATCCGGTCAATGTCACAGCAAAATGCTGCCGACCGAAGCACCTCTAATTTACATGAAAGCTTCCGCGAGCTCAACACGGAGCTAAATTAGATGCATTGAACCAAACTGGTTAACTGACGTTGACGCATAATGAACAGGGCATATTCCTCTTCATATCAAGGTGAAGTCAAGTTCTGTTAATTAATGTTTTGTGTTGTTTGCGTCATCACACGTTCTGCAATCTGCTTATCACTTTTACGTCATTCTCTTGTAATTTTGCGCACTCATAACATACCAACTTGTTCAGAATCATTTTCTAAAAATTAATGTTCATCTTTTAGTTTTCTGTAAAAGAAAACTATTGTGACGGCTTTGTCTGTCCGTTCGCACTTTTCTGTCCGCCTTCAGATCTTAAAAAATACTAAGGCTTGACGGCTTCAAATTGGTGTGTTGATCATCTACTTCCAATCATCAAACAAACCAAATTGCAGCCCTCTAGCCTCAGAAGTTTTTATTTGATTTAAGGTTAAAGTTAGCCATAATCGTATTTCTGGCACCGCTATAGCTACCAACAACACAGGCCACCAC
>NC_089750.1:58022206-58027206 GCF_040412425.1 Macrobrachium rosenbergii
ATTCCTATCTCTCCCAAAAATTTAATAACGTTTTGGCATTCACCAGGACCACTTTTCGTAAAACATTCATAAGTATCCACACTAAGTTTGTTTAAATTCTTGTAAAAATACATCACACAAATAAACGAAACTAAAACAGAGCCTAAATGCCTGGATGTTAGACATAATGAGCCAGGGAACTAACAAAATATCTTGTTTAAAATAACAAAAAGTAAGTAGAATGATGTCAAAGAGGTGAAATTCTACGTTCCAGAAATTGAGTGGAGTCAACGAATATTCGTCTTTTAGCTTTATTTGATTTGAAATGAAAGAGTGATTTGTACTGGCTCCTTTTTATTTCTTTTAATTCCTAAATAATCTGGTGCTGTTGATTGATAGGCGAAATGTCAACGAGAACACGAAAGCTGATTGAAGAGGTAATTAACCTGAAACAGTGGAGCCTTTTTGATGAAATGATGTAGTTTACTTTGTTCCAATTGAACAATAATCCTTAGTATGTTTGGGTGTGTGTGAGTGTTTGTGTATGTGTGTGCGTAGACAGACGCACAGACAGATAAAATCAGGCAGTTAAATAGAGAGCCTGACAGTCTAATGTAATTCCGCGACCTGAAAACCATTGGACAAGAAACTTTTTCTATTCAAATAACATTGATGTTACATCATTAACATTTATAGCTCCCAAATTAGCCATGAAATCTTGATATCAAACGAGGCAATAAAAGACTAAGAAAGGTCATAGAATAAAAGGTATGTTTTCCAAATGTAACATGAATAATTCTTGGTGAGAATTATTTGCAGGCTCATACTCACTGCAAATCTTATTGGAGCCATGTATATCGCGAACCATTTCTCAAAGATGCAAAAGCATATTAGGAAAAAAACAAATTAGTCATCAAATATAAAAAAGGATGAGCTCGAAACCATAATCGATGTGTAAGGTAAAGAAGAGAACGCTCAGTAAATTAAAGGGCTCGTATTTGTATTGTTGCTGACCCTTAAGTCCTAATTCAAGTAAACACAACAAATGAGTGGATATTTACGTCAGTAACCTATTGTATATGGTAACTGGCATAAATGTAAAATATCAAGTATAATTCTCGAAAATCGTACTCAAAGCTCTTAAGTCACGTAGCACGTTACAAATATTTACGACAGTCATGTGTTACGGCATAAAGTTATTTTCTCTTATATAAGGTAGTGAGTAGATGTTTATTATTATTACTTAAATCATATTTTGCCCAAAATAATTTAAAATCTCCTAACATTTTTTTTTTGATGAGCTGGAAAAAAGCTTCAGTGACAATTTCCATTTTCATTCGTCTTCTTAAATTTCAAACTCATATAATTGCCATGAAACCAGAGATTAAGAATAGTTTTTCTAAACACAACTAGAGGAAACATTAGGGGATCCTAAACTTCCGCTATGGTTGACCAGTCAACGGCGACCGCCCGCCCCCACCCCCACAAACACTTCGTGTCCTTTCTTCCAAAATCTTATCGTTTATTTGCAATTAATAGACCCACCTCTGTTGAAATTTTCACAAAAATCCATTCATGACATTTCGTACAATCCGACTGAGAAGCAAATAAAAGAAACATGCAAAAATAGAAGCATAGCCTCCATGAACAATTTCGCTTAAACTTTAACCAATCGAATTTTTTGTTGAAATTATTTATCAAAAAATAATCAAAATAATCAAGAGGTTTAAAAATTGCCTTGTCAATTTAAATTGCGTTAAAGAAAATATCTATTTATGTATGGGGTTTATAGGGAAAGAAAAGAACAATTTAACATTGACGCCATCTTTTTTTTTTATTCAAAACAATCTGGAACAGCTGAGTGAGTGGATATTCAAGCAGAATGCTAAATCCGATCGAAGAGTTAATTAGAGGGAAACAATGGACCATTTTTGAATTACTGATGGAATTTACTTTGTGCTTCATAAAAAAATAGCATCAAAGTGTTTGGGTGTTTCTGAATGTTTGTGTTTGTGAGTGTACGAGAGAGAGAGAGAGAGAGAGAGAGAGAGAGAGAGAGAGAGAGAGAGAGAGAGAGAGAGAGAGAGAGAGAGAGAAAGGCTCAATGCTACTATTTAAATCTGAAGCTGTTAGATAAGAAAATATTATATATGCCAAGCAGCCGCACGGAACAACCTTTTGATTAAAATCAACCTAGCCCCGCCATCGAGAGATCCTCTTCAACCGACAAATGTGGTATACAGATTCAGATGCCTAGTTCGTGGATGTCCTGACTCCTATGTTGGATCTCCCATCATGCGCAAGAAGGGGCCATAAAAAACCATATGAGACAGGAGCACCATACTAGCATCACAAGAAATCCGATAATAGGGAACACGGAAGTCAACTGGAAAAGCCTCTGATCCGAGGAGCCCTACGGCTATTAGAGGCGCTCTGAATGCAGCAGGAGAAGCGCTCGTTAAATACAAATAGACATTCGCCAGACACCGCAAGAAACGGCATTCCAGAACGGGTAACACCGGCTAATGACACTATACACCATCCCCGTCGCTCAACAATGCTGCAGCAGCGAGACCCATCTCACCAGCCAATCACAGAACGAGTTTTCTTCTCAGCCAATCAGCAGTCACCAAGCATTCGACCCCCTGGTGACCATCTCGTCTATAACGAGCAGCAATTACCACAATAGACAGTCTACTCTCATCTTTCGGTATGAATATGCTCATTAGAGCCTGAGCGGAACGCGGCTTAGAACAACAATAATGACGATTTTCATTTGAAGTGGATAAACTCTACGGACAATGAGATCCACATTTCAGTTACTATCGCTGCTCCTCTGTGACTGTTACAGCGTACTCTTTCCAAATGAAATTACAACAGTTTGTAACTATTCTCTTCTCCAAAAAATGACGAATATCAGTAGACTGTAGTAACAATGAAGAAGCAATTACTTAAAATACATAGAAAACTACGTAAACTGAATGCAGCCGATACCGTTAACGCTTTCAGCAAAACTCGCTTAAAAGTGGTTCTTCTGACATTTAATTATTATTATTATTATTATTGTTGTTGTTGTTGTTGTTGTATAATTTATAATGCTGGATTACCGGATTGAATTTGTAAAGATATTAGGATAAAATGAACGCTACATGGTCCCTGAGTCGCCCAATAGTCCGTTCTTCATTATCCTCTCTCAGTTTCTCCTTCTACATTCAATGATTAGTTTACATTTTTCTTTATTTACTTATTATTTTGTTATTTTATCTTTCTTATAATTACTAATTAGTATTTCATATTACATACTGCAATTTCTGTCGAATGCATACCGTATTCTTCGGAAGCCTAAATTTCAAGTCAATGGTTTCAAGTAGGCATGTTCCAAATGAATAGGGTTCATCTTCTGAATAATAATAATAATAATAATAATAATAATAATAATAATAATAATAATAATAATAATAATAATAATAATAATAATAATAATAATAATAATAATAATAATTTCGCCTCCACAAGTAAAAGACAAAAGCGTGAACGATGAAATTAAAATAAATGGTCTTTCATTATTACTTGATAATCAACTCCGTGCGATCATTTAGTTGATTTTTCCTTTCATTGTATTTTTACAGCAATAATTCCATAATGATTCATGTGAAGTAAAATAATGAGTAATGTTACTGAAACATCGTGTAATATTCTCAAGTTCATATGATAATTTTCTTAATATGATTAGAATTACCTAAAGCTTATTAAGAAGGGAAGAATTTCAGTCAGCATGAATATTTTCAATTATGACAACTACGTCTTTCTTAAGGACCAAATTTTCAAAAAGTGGTTGAATTCCGATGTCTATCGTTTTCAGTCGGATTACAACAGAGCTATAGTAAATACTAATATGTTAAATAAGTATATACAAAATCAGACATCTCAGGCTGACCTGTTGGTATGGCTTTAGAAAATCTAGGACCCAAACAAGAAGAAACAATACTGAGAGAAAAACAACATGCTTTTTGCAATGCCCGGTGAGTGATATTGAGACGCTGCAACAAAAGTTTCCTCCCTTTTAAAGTCGTTCTCCAGAGGTACAAAGTATTCTGAAAAACGTTGAAGCCCTTCTTCCATCCATGTGAATGACGACGAAAAGAAAGGCTTTGGAAAACACAAGAAAATTTTTGGTAAAAATGAAAACATTACGTCAAACGACGAGGGTAACAGAATAAGTACATTGAAGACTGATGGTAATCGATGAATGCGGTAACCGATTTGTTATCCTCAATACAGTCATTGTCCTTAATCTGATCAATCAGAGCTGGAACTATTTTTCAGAAAGCTTTTAGTGTATCAGTTGCTTCATGTTCATATCCTTAAAGGCTCTCCACCACGCTCTTAACAAACAACGCGTCATTCGTCTTTATTTTTGTATCGACTTCCACACTTATTGAATATTAATGCCAATCTTCCCCAGTACCGTTACCATAACACACAGCACACGTCTCAAAATATTCTACATTCTGTCTTAACGTATCTTAATATTTCTCACTCCTTCACGCCTTATTTCACAAATAGTGAACAAATTATCTATTTAAAGAACTTCAATATTTTTAATATTGAAGTTCTTTATTCACACTCATCACGGCACTTTATTTCCAGAAAGGAACGTTGACTCAACAATCCCTTCATACATTGTACTACTTTCATAAATAGACACTCCTCTTTTCTTTCAAACTCCTTCAAGAGCTCGGGCTACCTTTCCTGATCCGTTCTATCCTGTGCTTTGTCTTCGTAAATTCCTTTGCGAATGATGCACTTCTGTTTTTACCCAAATTCATACCAAACTTGCTAACATTTACTTCCAAAGCTCAGCTTTGACAATCAATTTGAAGCTCCTGGCATATCCTGAAACTTCTCCTCATGATGGCTTTTTAATATATCCTAACCTGCAAAGATCTGTCATTATAAAATTTATTTAATATTGTACAAACTTATACCAGCATCTCATGTCCTTCTCTTGACTTCTCTAA
>NC_089750.1:58029706-58054706 GCF_040412425.1 Macrobrachium rosenbergii
AAATATCCAGGTAGGAGACAGAGCTTTGCCGTCCAGCTGCCCAAGGGGTAAGACTGACGGTCAAGGACACTGCCAAATGGAGCCACTCACAAACACTACAAACGAGGAAATCAATAACTTTATTAGGAACATGAGACGTAGAAATAGAATGTAAAACCAATACAGTAATGTAGTTACACCGTGTAATAACGAATTATGTAAATATGTAAATAATTAACGACCCCCTTGTAAATTAAACATTGTAAATATAAGTTATAGCAACTCCCCTAATCCTATACTGCCGTTAGCTTAGAGGTATAAATAGAGCAGAGGATTCTGCGTATTAGTCCTTGCTTAAAAAAACCTGAGACAAAGGAGAAACAGACCTTAGCACTTGAAATAAATGGGAACCACACCATGACTATGTGTACTTATCCAGAACTTTGAAGAAAGACTGAAAACAGAAGTAAGGAAATATGAAAGTTAGTATCAAAGTAGTCAATGCCACAAAGGCGATCCTTTCTACAAATATATATATATATATATATATATATATATATATATATATATATATATATATATATATATATATATATATATATATATATATATATATATCTTGAATATCAGGCCTTGTGTCTGATAAGAAACTGAAACATCCTTAAATTAAGCAACCAAATAAATTTGCAAAGACTGGTGGAAGTTTGAGGACTGAGAATCCAGGCTTAAATTCTGTCCCTTTGTGATATCCTCTAGAGGAAACACCTGAACGATTATCTGAGCTGAGCCCCTTCGCCACTCTTGTTTCTGTCCCCACTGTTCTGGCGGATGGTTTTTTTTTCTAGAATCATACAATGCGGGAGATAGACGAAGGGCAACTCGTTGGTGGGAGAAGACTTGATGACTAACCGAAGGTGAGTCAGTAGGAGCAGCGCAACGGTTTAAACAAGACCTGTCTTACCAAGAAATCCTTCCAAGGGTTTATCCAGGACGGACCCCTCTCACCTGTGATGGCTGACACCAAGCACCCACGGATTTCGCCTGCCCAACTCGGCTAGAGGAAGGAAGAGCCCCATCCATGCTTTTCCTAGAGCATACACATATTGCATCAGGAGTCGATGTCCAGTGTTATATGGTTAACACAAGTTCGTCCTGACCCAAGTGTGCACGAAGTCAACACCGACAATTCAATTGCCATTCATCATTTATTGATTTATCTGGGGGACAGGTTCCCCCTTATCCGAGTGTTCCCTAACTGCATTTATTCTATTTAACTGAGTGCTTCCCGTGTATTCCTTTGCTGTTAATTTTACGCTGTAAATTGTATATAAACTGATTGTTACTTACTCAGGCTGTCACTCTGGCGACCTACACTTCCTTCCCCTTTTCTTGTATATGATTCTGTGGTCCTATTAGCAAGGCTATATAAGATTACCTTATATATATATATATATATATATATATATATATATATATATATATATATATATATATATATATATATATATATATATATATATATATATATCAACTAATTATTAATCATAGGAAATAAAAGCATTTTCAATAATATGTTTCTATGGCATCAAGTGCATGAAATGAGGTGTGATAAACCCGTAGAGTTTATTTACCATAAGATACAAAGTGAAGGTGGATGGGGGCAGGGGCAGGGGAAGGGGGTACGGATTTTTAACCTACCCTATTGTCTAAGTTGGGTCAAATGATGGCCCTGTATCAAATTTTGTCTAGACCGGTCGAGCGGTTACCACATAAGTTACAAAGGGGGAAGGAGGATGGGGAAGGGGAAGGGATATGGGTTTGAATCTTACCCTATTATCGAAGTTGGGTCAAATAATGGCCACGTGCCAAATTTTGTCTAGACCGGTCAAACGGTCACCACATAAGTTACAAAGGGGAGGGGGATGGTGAAAGGGAAGGGGTACGGATTTTAAACCTACCCTATTATCTAAGTTGGGTCAAATGATGGTCATGTGCCACTCATTTATAGCTTTATGCTTGTTGATTTGGAATTGTAATATAGAATTTAGTTCAAAGGCCAAGCGTTCGCACCTATGAGGTCATTCAACGGTAAAACGGAAATTGACAGTCAGTCAGTAAGGTTTGAAATGTGTAATAGGAGGAAAACCTCGCAGTTGCACTATGAAACAGTTGTTAGGAGATGGTGGAAAGTAAGATGGAAAAAAGAGAATATGAACGAAATGTGGATATGAATGAAAGGAATGAAGTAGGTCGCAGCTGGGGGCCGAACGGTTTATCCCAGTTGATGTTATTCTTCGGCCTAAGCAATTTTGTTTTATCGCCTCACTTCCTCGCCCTAACTTCTGTTCTATTCTCCTCGGCCTAAGCAATTCTTTCCTGTTTCACAGTGCAGCTGCAAGACTTTTCTCGTGTTACATTTCAAAGTTTCTTGCTGTCACTCTCTTGTTCAGTTACGAGGGAGCTCGCTTAACAAATCTATTGGCCTTAATAGCACGGCCTGTATTAAACGACGGCACGATTTGCGTAAAAACAGACTTAACAGCATCCCGAGATGTGCCTTCGTAAAGAAGCCCTCTGTGGCATTTACTTTTTCCAAATAAACTAAGACAATCATCTTGGTAAATAACCTCCATAATTTTAGAGTTCTTTCTTTCACTATAATGCTTATTGTTCGTGTCTGGTACCAGTTTCTCAGGTTCGTTTCTTTACAATTAACTAAATGTATTTAAAAGGCAATAACATTTTATCACACCAATCTGTTCTAGAGCAACCAATTTGTAATAAACTGTTTGCTCTAGAACAGAATGGTTGTGGTAAAATGTTATTACTGTACTGAGAATTCATTTCTAAAATAAGGGGCCTATGTACCAATAAATTATTTATAAACTGTATTTTACTTCATTCACTAGTTTACAAATTCCTTCATAGTTAACAATTTTCATTTCCCTAATAAGCAGAAACGATAGCAATTAAAGAGATCCATTAACACAAATACCATTTCACATGATACATCCACATGAAGCATTCCATATCTGACGGCAGTCATGTTAAAATCCTCCAAACGTCTTTGATTACTAAGTTCGACCATTTTGCTCATTTATCTCCTATTCGGTGTCAAATTCACAAACTCACGAAGCCAATAGTATCTGTAGTAGTTACTATCCTAAACAACCAGTCCTGAGGATTATTAGTCTTTAATTGGTTTCATGAAAAGAAGAGAATAGAATATGGCATTTAAGCCTAAGGCCAAGCGCCGGGACCTATGAGGTTATTCAGCGCTGAAAGGGAAAATTGAGAGTAGAAAGGTTTGAAAGGTGTAACAGGAGAAAACTTCGCAGTTCCACTATGAAACAACTGATAGGAGAAGGTGGAAAGAAATATATGAGAATACGAACGGAGGCACAATAAAAGGAATGAATGGGTTTGTAGCTAGGGGACGAAGGGACGCTGCAAAGAGCCTTAAGTAATGTTTAAAGTGCACCGCACAAGGTGCACTGACGGTACTACCACCCTACGGGGGTTTCATGGATAGTTGTGAAAATAAACATTTATTACCCGTTACTAGTGACGTATTAAATTGAATGGAATATGAAATTTAGGCAAAAATCAAAGCGACGGGACCTATGAGGTTATTCAGAATCGAAGTGACCTATTAAACGGAAATCGTTAAAAAACAAATTATTCAATGTTTTTGGTGAAAGAAATTTTGCATCTCAAAGCTTTTTTGGTCAACCAGATTTGTTTTCCCAAACGACCTGATCACTATATCCTCCCCTCATGTTTGCAACTTCCTTCTTTGTACGCAAATTCACAAACTTATTCTTGGCTAATCACAAATGCAACAACTCCCAAGGTCCCGTGCAAGTGTACCCTTTACCGAAACAAAAAACTGAAGGCAAAACAATTTCCCTTAACAGATTTTCCATACAAAACAAAAACTACAATGTTAGATCCCTTTACTCTGACAATTAATCCCCAAAACTCAAAAGAAGGTATTAATCAGAACCCATCATTAAATCCCAGGTTAATTAAACCCACAATCAAATTCAGAGTTTACGAAACCCACAATTAAAATGTTTACAAAACCCACCATAAAATAAAAAAAATTAATTCACTCTTAATTAAATTCAAAATTACGTAAACAAAAAATAAATTTACTTTTATGTAATCCCTTAAGTAAATTCCCAATGAATTAAACCCATCATCAAACTAAATTCCAAAGATTAATTTCAAAATTAGCTAACCCTCGCAATTAAATGCCCAAGCCGCATAAAAAAAATGCTGATTACACGTACAGTCAACGACATTCTTCCAAGGTCACACCACAAAAAGAAAAAAAAAAAAAACACAGAGAGAATGGGAATCTACTCTCAACGCACAGAAAACGGCCCTCGAATAGGCGAACACGATGGGCAGAGAGAGAGAGAGAGAGAGAGAGAGAGAGAGAGAGAGAGAGAGAGAGAGAGAGAGAGAGAAATTCGTCTCTCACCCTCTACGAGCGACAACTCCCCCTTCCTACAACCCCCTCAAACCTTATCCAAAGCCTGATGACGCCTATAGAATAAGTGCTTAGCGCCAAACCCTCAGAGAGACAACCTGTCTCCAAGACACAAATTGCTGGATGCACACTTCCTCCTTCGTCCAAGCAGAAAATGCAATTCAAGCAAATGCAACCGCTCTCTCCACATACACATGTACACCCAAAAACAACTCTCATACGTGCGCAATTACAACAACAGAAAAAAAAAATACTAAGAAATGTATATACATTTGCTTAACGAATATTTACACCTCGCAACTCAACCCATATCAAAATAAAAACCCATTCAAATACAAAAGTTCCCAGACCCAATACAACAATAAAAAAAAACCTAAACGCCGATGCGCACTGCCGATTGTTATACTTACAAAAAAAAAAGGAAAACAAAAGACGTGAAACACACTCACTGCAAGTGCGTCGTGACGAAGCCAGCATACTCCGCCCAAGACCGTGACGCTGTTACTACGTAACTGAGGTGATAACGTAACAACCGTCGCAACTAAACACCAGTTATAACACAATGAAAAAAAAAACAATTATCACTATCATCAGTCATAACATAACGAAAAGGACAATTTCACATCAAAGTAACAACCAAAAAGAAAATCATAACACTTACATGTTTTTCCTGGCAACAGCACGTGAATTCCCCCGAGATGCCACACTCCCGCGCATATTTCTTCGTGTTTTAACACAAACAAGCGGTCAAGATACCACAATTACTTCACATTATACCCATCAATATATCCTTAAACACTTCCCACATGATATAATGCCCTATTTATCCCTTACTGACAACTCGTGCATCAAGACGCATTGTTAAACACGCACAAAGCAACTCCTCAAGAAATACTAGCTTGCGAGAGACGCTCGCCTCACAGCAAGGTCCTAACACTGCTGACCCCCACAAAATCCTATTCTGAAATGCTAACACTAAACTATGTCCCTTCGGAAGCGTATACATACCTAACTGTCCAATTATCTAACTATCTAACCAATTCTAACTCCTCTGCTAACTGCTTTTAACCGCTGCCACCAACTATTACTAGCCCGAGTTCGAGGGCGGTCTTTTGTTTAATTCTCTGTTTTAAGAACAGAGTTTGGCATCTCACCTACTCTGAGATGTGTTTGGTAGCGAAAGCCGATCTTTCATCTTCACATTATAGGTTATTCATTACACCTAACTAAACTCCAAGGCCTACTGGAATGAGACATTGAGATACAAAACTAAACTTTGACAGAAATAACGGAAATAGCTTTAAATAAGCCACGAAATGGAAATAGGGTGATTCACACATATCTATAAAATTCTACTGAATCGCACCCAAGTATAGACATCCGCTTATACAAGCGAAATGCATAAACAACCCATCTGTCATCCAAACAATAATAAATGTCACAAAGATCATAATAAAAGTCATATTATATACAAGTCAAAAACACACCACTTCCTATATTGAAGAGGAAGGTGGAATTCCTGTAAGGGGAAAAATATATCATTATATTAACCATACTGAAAAAGAGACAAAACGATTCACAGGATTTCACTGCAACATAAATGGCTTTTCCAACATCTGAAAATGAGTTTAAAGTGTTAATGAGTTTTAATCACTTCACAAGAGTCCTCTGGAACTCAGTCTCCATGTGTGTGCTTCCCTTTGCACAGTTCACATACTTATACAAATAACGGATCGCAGTGCCCACTCATTCAATGATACCTCCCATCATATTCATTCTTCAACGCACCTATGAACACACTCTCGTGACATCCCCAACGAGTTCAGTGTTCAACAAGGACACACCCTCTGTACACCAAGGTGTCACGAGGTACTTGGTCATACACGCTTACGAATATACTCCACCGGAATTAAGCAGTTCCCGGAGCATCGCTTCGATGTCTAACCACACTGGATCTGTGCACTTTCAACGGGACCCAGCCCAGAAAAAACACAGTGATATTCCCTTCAAATCCGGATCTGTAACCGGATAAACCTTCGAGGAGTTTCTATGTTGATTTGCACTTTTATTCACACGTGTGTTGCAACTAAGGGTCTCTAAGAACAATGACCTGCCGAGTTCGAAAAACACCCAAGTATTTGCTTCATGCTGCGTTCAGTCATATAATCTCACGCCTTCTAAAAGCTATCACATACTTTCCCCAAAAGGTCACCATCACGACCCGTTACACACACACACACACACACACACACAAATATATATATATATATATATATATATATATATATATATATATATATATATATATATATATATATATATATATATATAGTATTTATTCACAAGGCTTCGCGATACTTACTTTATACGACATTGTTTACACAGGCTAAAATTTTATTCGCTCTCTTCATGATGTTTTACACATCAACGAATAATACCATGAACGCGGCTGTTTTTTTTTTTAATACCGTGCTTGAGCCTGGCTACCACTCATTTTGTACTGCCCAGCAAGACAACAATTCAATTCACCTACAAGCAATTGTGGACATAGCAATTATGCCAAGGGGGATGGAGCCTGTTGAAGGACCAACTCAGCAGGGCGATAATCGGTCGTGTCGACTAGGCTTTAAATCCCATACATAAGATAATAGAATTTAGGCAAAAGGTCAAGCCCTGGGACCTATGAGGTCATTCAGCGCTGAAAGAGAAAGTGACGGTCTGTAAGAGGGTTTCAAAGGTGTAACAGGGGGAAAACCTCGCAGCTGCACAGGGTAAAATTTTTAGAGAGGGTGGAAAGTCAAGTTGAATATGAACAGAGGTACAGTAAAAGAAATGAGAGAGGTTGCAGCTAGGGGCCGAAGGGTGCCATGAGGTCACACGGTTCCCTACCAGAAGGTTTTCATTCCCCAACCCATAAACACAAACCATCATTCCCAAGTATCAAGCACAATCACGCATATTGGTGTTCACTCATTTATAGCTTAATGCTTGTTGATTTGGAATTGTAATATAGAATTTAGGTCAAGGGCCAAGCGTTCGCACCTATGAGGTCATTCAACGGTGAAACGGAAATTGACAGTCGGTGAGATTTGAAAGGTGTAACAGGAGGAAAACCTCGCAGTTGCACTATGAAACAGTTGTTAGGAGATGGTGGAAAGTAAGATGGAAGAAAGAGAATATGAACGAAATATGGATATGAATGAAAGGAATGAAGTAGGTCGCAGCGGGGGGCGAACGGTTTATACTTGTTGGTGTTATTCCTCGGCCTAAGCAATTTTGTTTTATCGCCTCACCTCCTCACCCTAACTTCTGGTGCTATCCTCCTCGGCCTAAGCACTTCTTTATTGAGTCTGCCATCTTCGGTTTAAGCAATTCCTTAGTGGTGCGCTGTAGGCATTACATAAGGTTCTTTGCAGCGTCCCTTCGGCTCTTCGCTGCAAACTTTTTCATTCCTTTTTCTCCACCTCCCGTCATATTCTCTTTCTTCCATCTGACTTTCTACCCTCTTTAACAATTGTTTCACAGTGAAGCTGCAAGGGTTTCCTCAAGTTAAATTTTTCAAAATTTTTTACTGTCACTCGCGTTCAGTTACGATGAAGCTCGCTTAACAAATCTATTGGCCTTTATAGCACGACCTGTATAAACGATGGCACGATTTGCGTAAAAACAGACTTAGCAGCATCCCGAGATGTGCCTTCGTAAAGAAGCCCTCAGTGGCATTTACTTTTTTCCAAATAAACTAAGACAATCATCCTGCTAAGTAACCTCAATTTTATGGTTACTTCTTTTACTGTCATGCTTATTGTCCGTGCCTGGTACCAGTTTCTCAGATTCGTTTCTTTACAATTAACTAAATGTATTTAAAAGGCAATTACCTTTTACCACAACCATTCTGTTCTAGAGCAACCAATTTGTAATAAACTGGTCGCTCTACAACAGAATGGTTGTGGTAAAATGTTATCACTGTATTGAGAATTCATTTGTAAAATAAGGGGCCTATGTACTAATAAGTTTTTATAAACTGTATTTTACTTCATTCACTAGTTTACAAATTCCTTCATAGTTAACAATTTTCATTTCCCTAATAAGCAGAAACGATAGCAATTAGAGACCCATTAACACAAATACCATTTCATATGATACATCCACATGAAGCATTGTATATCTGACAGCAGTCATGTTAAAATCCTCCAAACGTCTTTGATTACTAAGTTCGATTATTTTGCTCATTTATCTCCTATTCGGTGTCAAATTCACAAACTCACTAAGCCAATAGTATCCGTAATAGTTACTATCCTAAACAACCAGTCCTGAGAATTATTAGTCTTTAAATTGATTTCATGGATAGAAGAGAATAGAATATAGCATTTAAGCCTAAGGCCAAGCGCTGAGACCTATGAGGTTATTCAGCGCTGAAAAGGAAAACTGAGAGTAGAAAGGTTTGAAAGGTGTAACAGGAGAAAAACTTCGCAGTTCCACTATGAAACAATTGATAGGAGAAGGTGGAAAAAAATATTTAAGAGAATACGAACGTAGGCACAATAAAAGGAATGAAAGGGGTTGTAGCTAGGGGACGAAGGGACGCTGCAAAGAGCCTTAAGTAACGCTTACAGTGCACCGCATGAGGTGCACTGACGGCACTACCACCCTACGCGAGTTTCATGGACAGTTGTGAAAATTAGTAGTCATTACCCGATACTAGTGACGTTTTAAATTGAATGGAATATGAAATTTAGGCAAAACTCAAAGCGCCTGGACCTATGAGGCTATTCAGAATCGAAGTGATCTGTTAAACGGAAATCGTTAAAAAACAAATTATTCAATGTTTTTGAGAAAAGAAATTTTGCATCCCAAAGCTTTTTGTGTCAACCAGATTTGCCTTCCCAAACGACCTCCACTTCCCCACCCCACCCCCGCCCTGCAATTAAAAACGTCACGCAATACTCTTAAGAAGACTAACTTCAGTATTTCAGGATTTTTTTTCTAATCTATAACAACGTTCTTTTTACCTGCGTTTGTTTTCCCAAACGACCTCCGCTCGCCCCCCACCCCCCGCAATTAAAAACGTCACGCAATGCTTTAAGACGACTAACTTCAGTATTTCAGGATTCTTTTTATAACCTTAACTTGACGTTCTTTTCACTTGCGTTAAATCCTATATTTAGCAACGTAGCTTAAGACCTTTGTCCATGGAACTGTGGCTGACCATCACATGAAATTTTCATACCAAAGAATGGAAATAATTTCTCCGTACTAGCTCCATAAAACAATTTGATATTTAGTTTTACCTTCTAATTACACATTGTTCTAAAGGGGTAAAATTACGTATTTTACATAATTTTTCTTGCTCAGAATACATTTAACGGCACTTTTGGTATGGTACTGTACATTTATTCATTGGTATGGAGTCAGATTTCAGCTCGTTGTCCCACAAATTAGCTGAGAGCATTTGAGTGGTAACAACCAATACCCAAACCACATTTCCACTATAAGTGTTGAACAAATGGAATTTTCAACAATTCCACTGGGGCGGCTTACATTAGTTTGCTTACGTTTAAAATTTGATATAGGCCTTTCACGTGTGTATTCATTCATACGTGAATACTGTTAAACAGTCTGGAATTTTTCTAAATTAAGCAGTTTTTACCTTCAACGTCCGTAATTATATGGATGTTAAACCAGATTCCACATACTTCGTTTTCCCCTATAAAAATACTGAGGAAGTAGTCAAGAACTGGAAACTGAAGACCCATTATTTATTAATAAAAAAAACTAATACACAGGCAAATTAGTAGGTTTACGAATGCAAAATATCCGAGGAACGTAACTTACAAACCTAACAGGATTTCAATGGAAAGCGAGGTATGGAAAGTTCAGAAATTAAATGAATAGAAGCCTACATCTATGTTGTCGACATCTTGGATCCCTAGAAATATCAGCCTAGCCGGTCACTCAAGTCAGATGGTATTTGTAATGTCCGATCGAAGTGGGAGAGGCCAAGCACGTTTGAATGTGAGTAGAGTGCTTTTTAGTCAAGCCTGATCTTCATCAAGCCCGGCAGTCAAGCAGGATCGACAAACCTGACAGTTGAGGTTTGAATGAGCAATTCACGGTCCGACACGACCGTCAAATTGGTGTTTCTCAGATGTAGTCGTTCGGAACTGATAGTTTGCCCTTGAGTGGAGTCTTCGACGAGGCTTGATGAACCAAAAGTTCATTTACCAAGAAATGACACAGAAGAGGATTCCGCTCAAACACTTCAGACTTCTGGGGTAAATAAAGGAGCTCTGGACGGAGTTCTTCGAGATTTATAGGCGAAACAAAATAATAATTGGAAGTAATGATACCTCTAACTTTGATATCTAGACGCCATCATTCGCTTGTAGCAGTGGTGATTGTGAAATGTAGTCTTTGCGGCGAGTTATCCAAATATAATGACGTGTCTCTTGAAATAATTCTTCCATGAGCTGAGAGGATATGGCCACACTAACCTCTAAATCTTCGCAAGAACGGCCAGTCGCTAAGTAGCGTAATGAGTCACTTAGTCTTCCATAGATTTCCTCATACACGTGTCCTCCTTTCGAATGACCATTGTAATCTTTCCCAAGAGCAAAATGAATGTTGCCTCATCCATCCTTAGGCAATTATACCAATCCCTAGGAGCTGTTTATTTAAAACGTATGTGAACGTTTTTCCTCTCTTCAACAACCAATCTATGAGCCAAATTCTTTATCTTGTCGTTTTTTTTCATTGTTACATTGGCTGCAATGGCACTGAGGCTGAGCATATACAGTTCATTATCAGATGTTGCCTCCGCCCTGTCTTAGCAGTATGGCTGCCAACTCAAACTCCTTTGTTCAGACCGGGCAGTAACGTGAGTTAGCAGTCATTTTTTTAGAGTCTCCTCCCACTCAGTTTTTATCGTACGACAAGATCGAAGTGTTTGCAAAACCGCCCCGTGTCTGCACCTTCTCTTGAATTCTGGTTCCTCCAGCAAGCTGTGACCTGTAACAGAAAACCAACTGCAGCAGAAAATGTTTTATAGGCAATTACTCGGCTACTCCGTGAAGAGAACGTTAACTAATAGTTCTTGAAATAGGTACGATATCTATTACTTCAAGGGATTATTGCCTTATAAAAACCATGGGTTACGTTTCTCCAGTCAATGCCCAAAAAAGGTTATACCCACGGAAAACTTCTAACCATCTGGAGTAAGATTATCTCATACATTTTATACCATAATTATGCATTAAGGCTGTAAAACAAACATTTATACTTTACAATGCTACTCTGACGCCATATGTTAAAAATTTTCACTATACAGTGGGTAGAAACCAATCAAAATTTGTTAAAACTTAGAAAATGTACTATTCTGAAAAAACGCCAAAATCTAAGTTAAGATAACCCACATACTATGATCAAAGTATATTTCAAAAGACCTTTGATCTTTCAAGAATCCAGGTAAAAATTAACCCACATTATGATCCAAGTATATTTAAAGAGACCTTTGATCTTTCAAGAATTCAGGTAAAAATTAAAAGCCGCCGCTGAACTTTAAAATAAAGCAACGAAGTTCTGTCATGTTGAGCTCTTATTAGGGAGGAAATTATTGCATCATAGATCAGTTTTGCCACTAATTATCAAAAAGACTCAACAAGAGCGACTACCTTGGTATACTTTATTTGAAATGTATATTGGGACATGCATTAACTGTCTTAAGACCTTTTAAACAGTTCAGGTGCTTTAGAGCAAATACGATCAAACACCTAATTGCCATGGATAGCTTGGCATTCATTAAATTAATGGACACCAACAATTGCATCAAACTCATATCTTCACAACCTCATCTATGTTAAGGCGTATTTTATACACTAACAGCCTTATTGATGAATATTATTGGCAACTCGTGCCTTATGGATAGCATCCCAAACTCACTGCCTGTGTTCATGAACAGCTCCGCAACGCACTGTTCAAGGAAGCACCACAGCTCCCAATTATGTTATGACCAGCCCCACAAAGCACTGCCCTTATTCAAGGATAGTATAAATATCTCAGAGCCTTGTGATCATAACATCATAATCATCGTGCCGATAGTACCATTTACTCGCCGTCTGTGTTCTCGGAGAGGTTAACACGCATTTGAACGGTGTCATGTTAAATTCATTGCCCACGTTTATGTATGGCATCACAAAACTATTGCCAGTGTTCATGAGTAACTTCCAAACACTGCCTGTACATTAGTATCAAACTTATTGCCTGTGTACACAGTAAAACATATTGCTTGTGCACATAGTTCTCATTGTGCTCACATTAAAACTCATTGTGTTCAGAGTAAAACCCATTGTGTTCCGGAGTAAACTCATTGTCTTCATAGAACAAACTCATTGCCTACGTACATCGAGTAATCAACTCATTTCCTGTGTTCATAAGAGTAATAAACTTAGCCTTTTTCCTCTAGTAATAAACTCGTTGCCTGTATTCATAGGGTAACAAACAATGTTAGCGGATAGCATCATAAATGCGCTGCTTATGCACTGAGTAACCTAATAGTATCAAAACTAACCAACATTCTTAAACTTGACTACATCCCATTCAAAGTAAACATATTCCAATTATTCTATGCAAAACGTATCCAGGACTTAAATTTCCATAGTTTCAACTAAACAAAAAAATGCGTTCGTGCTGTCTTAACAGAACCTGAAAGTTCGTAGCAATGAGTTACTGACACTTCATAAAACTAATTCCATCTGCTAACAGAAGAAATCCAGACTTTACTCCGGACAATCTGTCTAGGGAAAATTTGCATGGTATTGATTTTCAAGAGATTAGCTAATAGAAAAGCAAGCCTTATTATCTTAAGTTACCCGTACAATTAGGGAGCTTCCTATAACTCCTATAACCAGAAATTTACTGGTTGCGAGAAAGGCAATACCAAGTTCGCTGAATTTTATTCCATCCACCTGGATTTTTATTATAGGGTTTATTAGAAGGTTTATTAAAGGGTTAATTAAAAGGTACACAAAAAAGGTAGATAATTTATTTGTAATTGCGGAATAAGCTTTTTTAAACTATCCATGTGGTGCTACGGCCGCTAAAACAACCTTGAAATGTTACTATCTAATTAAACGCTACACAAATATCGTATTTATACATTGAAGTTTAACTATCAATGTGTAATACGTATAACTCAGTAAGTTGCATACTTTGGAAAACTTAAGTACATTAACTGTCAAAATTGATGTCCACATACAATTAAAATACCCCTGAAAATGGACGAAAACCTCATATTACAAATATGCAAGGTGTGAAAAAGTTAAGTATACCTTAGTTTTACCAGACCACTGAGCTGATTAACAGCTCTCCTAGGGCTGGCCCGAAGGATTAGACATTTTACGTGGCTAAGAACCAACTGGTTACTTAGCAACGGGACCTACAGCTTATTATGGAATCCGAAACACACAGCGAGAAATGAATTTCTATCACCAGAAATAAATTCCTCTAACTCTTCATCACCCGGCCGGGGAATTGAACTCTGGCCCAGCGAGTTCCAGTCCACAGATCCACCGACTCACCCAACGAAGAGCTATGCAAGGTGTGGATAACAGGTATAATTATTTAGAATCATAATACTAAAGTGTAAGAGTGATAGTAATTGGAAGGCATTTAATATGGGATAGCATTATCCTTACAAATGATGTCTGATTGACAGAAAAACTCCCCCTGAAATTTGCAGACCCACCGATATCCCGGGACGAAGGCTTACGTGTAGAGAAACTGCGATAAAGGATAGTTTCTCCCTGGACGGTGTTAAACGAAGCTTACGTAATAAAGTCCGTGTCATTTCAAAGGGCTTGCTGTATTCCTTCAGAATAAATTGAAGCTCAGTATCGGAGTTACTATATCCTCTGCAATCAAATGCTCCTTCGTAACTGAATTACGTTACCGCCAACCTTAGGAAGAAAGCAAAAACGTTAGTGCATGGCGAGGTCGAAACCAGAACGGCCGCTGGTAACTGAGCAGTTAACAACCAAGGGGGTAGTTAAATGTTAAAACTATGCTGACTGTCTTCCAGTGTCCATGCTAATTAAAATAAAACAATAAAATACAAATTTATGGAATTTCAGTGCACCAAGTTCGAATCCTCTGAAAATTCTATTAAGTCTAAAGCCAACTTTACGCTTAAAAATTTAAACGCTTAAAAATTTAAATTCGGGCAAAACCTTTATGAATATTGGCCAAAACTCATCTGACTTAACCTAACCACAAACTTCATCCATTTTCGGGAAGCTAAAACGAATAAAGTAAAACATACCAAGACGCCAAACCTGTACATAAACCAAGACGCCAGACCTGTACATAAACCAAGACGCCAGACCTGTACCTGTACATAAACCAAGACGCCAGACCTGTACATAAACCAAGACGCCAGACCTGTACATAAACCAAGACGCCAGACCTGTACATAAACCAAGATTTAATTTAATTAGTTTTAATGCCGAATACTACCCTTTGATGGCATAAACATTTTAAATTTCCTCAAACCTCAGGAGCTTCTACAAACTTAACCGAGTGGGAGGGAACCAAGAACATTTAAACACCTAATACCTATCTGAACTTACAATAAAATTAAGCATTAGATTAAGTCTATACTTATCACCTGAAAGAAAGATTGATTAGTTGGCTTATTCACAACCACCCAAGAACCTGCATAGTAGGTCATACGACCTTACTATGCAGAACATGGGGGCTCCCCCACCCCTCCAGGGGCGCCTCCCCTTAAGGGGTGGAGGATAAGGTGAACAGCATACACATTTAAAAATTTTATGACAAAATGAAATTTATGAATTAAAAATTTCATAAAAATTTAGAAAGTAAATTATTAAAAAAATTTAAAAATTTTATGACATTGAAATTTATGACAAATTAAAAAATATATAAAAAAAGTTAAAAAGTAAATTTATTTAAAAAAATTAGATTTATTAATACAAAGTAAATTTAATAAAATTTACAAATAAATTTATTTTAAAAACTTAAAAAGAAATTTATTTAAAGTAAATTAAAATTTATTAAAAAAATATAAAATTTTTAAAAATTTTAACAACTCTTTAAAATAATTAAATTTTTAGAAAAATTTAAAAGGTAAATTTATTAAAATATATTAAAGGTAAATTTATTAAAATATATAAAAGGTAAATTTATTAAAATATATAAAAGGTAAATTTATTAAAATATATAAAAGGTAAATTTATTAAAATATATAAAGGTAAATTTATTAAAATATATAAAAGGTAAATTTATTAAAAAGATATAAATGGTAAATTTATTAAAAAAAATATACAAAGTAAAGTTATTAAAAAATATAAGTAAATTTATTAAAAATTTAAAACGTAAATTTATTTCAAAAACAAAAGTAAATTTTAAAAATTAAAAGTTTATGAAAAATTAAAAGTTTGACAAAAAAGACAAAACTAAACTTAGCGAAAAAACCTACATACCTGTTGCTAAAGAGCAGCTTTATCATGAGTGAAGCTTGACCGTTAGACCAGGAACTCAAATCAAACCCGCAATAAAAACATCCTGGAAAAGCCAAAGCTTTAGAGCTGTGCATAACTTACTCTAAATCTTGTAAATTTGGGTAGTATTCTCACGTCAGATTATAGGTAAACACCCACAGTAATAGTGACTGCCCAAGATTTGTAAGACACTAAACACGCATCAAGATTCGAAAATCCCCAGAACAAATATACAATATTAGCAATAATACAGTAAAGTTCCAGTGTTACCTTGCAGGAGCCCAGGGTTTATTATAACTTGACCGACGAAATGACAACAGTCGATGGAAATCTCAAACGCCAACCATAGTCCAGTTGCGTGATAAATGGGTTCTTCGTAAAAACTTCACATTGCCAATTATATTACGGTAAGTTAATGAGGAACTGCATACACCACTCCCGAAGAAAAAACCATTACTTAACAAACTCCTGTTAAACGAGTACCGCCCAAAACGATGTTACAGTCGAAAGTCCCTAGATTTAAATGTCCGAAACTCCGAACTTGAACGTTGTAACTGTCATTTGCCAAGGACTCTAAAGTCTTGGTAGTGTCTTGCTTCTTGGAACACTACCGAATGCGATCTATGTATATCCTTGGAATCGCTTATTTTGCAAGTATTATTTTTATTTCCTACTCCCTTCTTTTGCTTGTTTTTCATGGAAGTTTAAAATACAGCAGATGATGAATCGATTTTCCTGAACGTAGCTCGTAATTTCTTTTAGGGCTCAAGACATTAAATATTTATTTGTAGCATCAGCCTGTCACATATTTTTCATCACTTTGACGAAATAAATTTTTTCATTCGATGTACAGTGAAATATTTTACACACACACATATATCATAACGATGTATAATGAAATATTCTATATATATATATATACACACATATATATATGTATATATATATATATATATATATATATATATATATATATATATATATATATATATATATATATATATATATATAGGTGTATATGTATATATTCTACTCTACTATAGAAAGTCAGATAGGGTCATAACTTCCTTCCACATCTGTTATAAGATCAATGTTATAATCAACTTATATCTTAAAGAAGCCACGGTAGCGATGGCTGGACTGCTCACTGGGTAAGCACGGTCTCTCTCTCTCTCTCTCTCTCTCTCTCTCTCTCTCTCTCTCTCTCTCTCTCTCTCTCTCTCTCTCTCGTTATCCAATTCATTAAGTGAACTAAGAAAGAACATCAAAAACATGTTTGCAAAAATATAGTTTATTCAGTAGTCTAAGATGGTAATAGACTGGAATCAAAATAGGGTTGAAATGGGAATATCTGCATCCCAGAATTGTTAACCCAATTAACCAAGTAAGAAATATAACATAGTGCTATCAAAGTCCACCAGTTGAGTCTTTACAACAAAAGAGTCAAAATGAGTCAAACACGACCGTAGTCATGATAAGTCACATTCCCCTCCATTTATATTGACCTCTATTCAATAGATCTGAGGAAACAAAGACCTCTATTCAATACATCTGAGGAAACAAAGGGAAAAACACAACTTTGAAAAATAGGCACAGGGAAATATAAATGTGGGATGTTTTCCACGTTACCAACCCCAAATGAAATGCACATAATTAAACATGGTAAAATAAAAAAAAAATCATAAAAATCAAAGAAACATAACAGATAAAAAAAATGGGGAAAAAGATATTCAAGTATGATAACCAGTGCAAAGAATCAGTACATTTTAAACAAGGTTATTAAAACTCATTTAGGTTTTTTGAAAATAAAGTTTCAGCTCACCTCACGGGCAGTCACAAAGTCTTCCAGGAAAGCGGATCGAGCACAAGGGAATCTAATCCCGAAATGTCTAACCTATACTCCAATTGAATTATTCACACTTTCTATGGGACGCCCATGAAAGCGAACGAACGAACTCTCTAAATGGAACTTGACGACTTCCGGTAGCATAGCCAGGGCATCACCGAGGGCATGATGCCCATTAGTCTCGATGAGAAGCCAGACTGATGCCAGGCCTTCGCCAGCACTGGCTCACTGAATACGTAGGCACTGTTTCCATTTCCCTTTGCCCAGAATCTCCAAGAAAAATGTTTAGCTAAAAAAAACGAAATACTGTATATAACATATTCATCCTAATTGTTTTTCATGTATATGTATATATATAATATATACATACACACACACATATATATGTGTGTGTCTGTGTGTGTGTGCATGTTTATTGTGTTCATTGCTATACATATATTAATTATTTTCCATGCTGAAAGTGAAGTAAGTTTCAAATAACGTCTTAGCACATAGTGCTTGTGTCTTATTTTTAGCAAAAAGGCTCTCTCTCTCTCTCTCTCTCTCTCTCTCTCTCTCTCTTCTCTCTCTCTCTGTTTATTTCTGTTTCTATGTCTAAATATAAACTACTGGAGCTTTGAGAGACTCGGAGCAACAATTCTTTAGATGAACTCCCCCAAGAGAAAGAACAATAAAGTGTGCGTATCAAACCCTGCTTTCTAATTACCACACTCTTTAAAGAATTCATCTTCTCGAAGCAGAATGTGGATGGAGAGAGTGAAATTTCGAAAACTTTAAGACATAAGTGATAACAGAGTCTTTTGATATGTATAGCAGCCAAGAAAAATAAATGTAATATAATATTTATTCTCTATAATATGGATTTCTTAGGCTGTCTTTAATATCACATGTTTTTCCTTTTTCTAAATGAGCGTATTTCTTGAAACTTTACGACTAAGCAGTTTTCTTCTTTACTAAAAATAAAACTTTATGAATCAGTTTTCTAAGATCGTAGACAATTGCTTATCTCCCGGTACACATCTTCTGGCATGTAATTCCTTGGACTATAAGATAATGAACGCAATGTCGTAATGTTATTTTCGTCTCAATATAAAGGAGAAGTAGTCACCATCGTTGAAAGAAAGTTTCTTGGAGAATGAACAAAGTACTAACGGTGTTTTGAAAGGTGCCTCGTAATGGAATCCACCCTCCTTTGAACTGAAGGAGAGTGAGCCGCCATCCTCTTCGGAGACCGCAACACCTGCCATGACATATCGCCAAAAATGACGGTGATATAAGAGATGGCTTAGATGCCAAGTATTGGTCCTAGGGACGTTACGTACCGTTCCGAAGTTGGAATAAATTAACTTCATTTTACGTAACTATATGGGGACAGTGGTAAGAGATAAGACTGAACGACCCCTGTAAGGTAGTGCCGTCAGTGCACCTCACGTGGTGTAATGTATGCATTAAGATTATTTGCAGCGTCCCTTTATCCCCTTGCTGCACCAACTTTTCAGCCTTTAACTGTACATTCATTCCCACTTCCTTTCCTCCATCTTAGTGTTCAACGATTCCAGGTCCCTCTTTTCACTGTTCTAGCGGCTGAATGACCGGCAGTGCACCGTTGCCTGGCTTCACAGCCTAATTTTCACAAATCGGACAATCGCTGGACTGAACAACTGGATCCAGCTACCTGTAAAGTATGATTGCTCACGTGAAAAAGGATATTTGAACACTTACCGTGTTTTCTTAATCAAAGATACTTCCTAAGATATGCTGATATTTGCTTCAAGAATTAATATTTCATTGTGGGCCTGGTGGATCTCACAAAGGTAATAAGTTCAAATTCAGCTTTTACATTTATTCAGCACATTGATAACGTTTTCAAAACCTCCATTCAAAATAATGTTTTGCTGGCTTCTTTCTTCGGATTTCTTATGAACAAAACTATGAAAAGAACTAACAACAATTGTCCTCTTTCAGAACAAACAAGTCGCTTTGCTTTTATTATATTCCTTTGTGTTGAAACCTGACCCGGCATGTGGTCCAATGCTGTCTCATTTTCAACAAGCCCAACTTCTCATGATAAGAATTTTCCAATATATGGAGGCACCAACAAATGATCACACCATCCATTTAGATCAACGTAAACAACATTGGAAGCTGAAAGATTAAATATTTGTAGAAATGCTTGGCTTACGTGTGTTGAGAAACTGATAAATTGATAGAAAGTCATCACGAAAAAAAATTTTCTTTCATGGTAAGATAACTTCGCATAATAATTGCTTTCAGTTGTCGATGAAATGTAATTTGTCAACGTTACGTAAATGCACCGAGTAAGTGAAAACATTTAGTTATGACATATTTCATTAACCGGTTAAATCTGTAGGTTTAAATATATCTGAACCTACAGATTCAACCGGTTTACAGTCAAATGCTTTAGGATATGTAAATTTTATATATATATATATATATATATATATATATATATATATATATATATATATATATATATATATATATATATATATATATATATATATATATATAGTAGGATGTATGGATAGGAAGAACAGTCAGCTCATCATTAACCTATTCATTAATAGCTGCACTTCTGATCATATATATATATATATATATATATATATATATATATATATATATATATATATATATATATATATATATATATATATATATATATATATATATATATATATATATATATATATATATATATATGTTTATATATATATATATATATATATATATATATATATATATATATATATATATATATATTTGGATCAGTTATTTGGATGCTACTTCATTTTATGGCGTTAATGTTCATGTCTTCATTATTCCGTGTTTTGTTATGTAATTGAAAGTAATATACCATGAATACTAAAATAAGCTTATTGCTACTGCTTCTACATTATCTGTTTTATTTATTCCTTACACCTTTATTCTATTTTATTACACCTCATAGGAAGGTTAACTCTGATGGAACACAAGAACTCATATACGGCATTCAAATGAATTTCAAGCACTTCCCCAGAGGCTGATAGTTCTGCCGGTATCGCACGAAAAGAAAAAAAGAGAAAATTTTTTCCTGTGAAATTCCTAAATAGAACCAGCGTCCCTGCTCTAAGATCCTGATTCATTATGCTTCACCTCCGTTTGAGTTTCCTCTTTTTCTCCCCTGACCGGAATTTCAAATTGCCGGAAATTCACTTTACGGAGCCGGTTTCATCAATTTCTTTGACCCGAATGGATTTTCCCGGTCGTTTTCTCTTCCAGACATGTGATACTGATGGCGGAAGAGGTTACGGGATTCAATGACACTCATATAAAATAATGCATTTGCACTGGGAGATAACGTCTAGCTTTAATTAAATCTTGAATGATGAAGGTGCCTTCAGACTGACAATGGAAAGGGAAATGTCTGAAGATTTATCTTGGAGTGTAATTCACTCATATTTTCTTGACTGATGAAACGGTTTCATGTTACATACATAACAAGGGAAAATTCTAGCAGTCAAAAAATATATTCGATTCAATTTTTCGTTTCCTCTTCCTCTTACCCATAAAGGAAATTGAGATTGGTTTATTTTGGGAATAAAGTTTTTCTCGAATTAGCTTTTATAGAAACATGAAAAATTTTAAATGTTGCTGAACACTTTTAAAAATTCAAAGGGTAGAACACCTGGGGTGCTCATCCTATGCTAATGGTTTCACTAATCTTTTTTTTTTTTTTTTGTTATTTTAGAATGTTCTTTCCCAGTTATCATTTTAAAATTTAAAAGCATTAAACCTCATCATCATTATTATTTTTATCGCCAACAGTAGTAGTAGTATTCAAATTGCTGCAAGGGTTGCGCCACCTGCTCAAAAACCATGCCACTTTTAAAACCTAAATAGCCATAAAGGTTACGCAACGCTACCTTATGGACAACCAGGTAAAAGATAATTCCTAGCTCACTAAATTCATCTTTCACAACGACTCTCTATTAGAGGCTCCCTAAAACAGAATAAAAAATATAAGATATATCGGTTGTTCAGCATAGCTTAAGAAAATAGTCTGTAAGAACATTTTAATTAAAACTAATTAAAGCTAAATATTTATCACTTTAGATCGAATGATCACAGAGAATTATAAGTGCAGTTTAATGCCAAATCTAACAGAAGCAAGTTCTCTATATATGTTTGCAGAATATCGTAAAATTCTTATGAAATAAAAAAGTGTATAGCATGTATGTTATGAAAAACGCAACACCTTTTAAGCATATATCTTAACGTCTTGAGCTTTTCATGGTGAACATATTTACTTAAACTTTTCAGTGCAATATCCTATTACTTAGTTATTATCTCATTATTATACTACATATGAAGGTAAATCAATGATGGCTATATTTGCCCCACCCGCTCCAACATCTCACACTGCATTAGCTTTCCAGTGGCAAGATTCTGCCAGAAGTTTTACATATCCCGTGGGGGAGAGGTGGGAATGATGTCGGCCGTTCGTTAATTCCGGCTAATGAAAGGAGGAGGAAGAGGGGAGGAAGTGGAGGTTTAGGAAAACCATATTGAAAGGAAAGGAACAGAAAGGGACAGATCTGAAATTAGGAAAGGGGTGACGTGCACTGGCTTGAAAAAAACTTCGAGGTAAAGGGTGAGGGACCAATTTGCAAGACACGATAATTGGGGAAGGCATCCACGAAGTGACAGATAGGTAGATAGAGCAGCCTATTTTTATTATGGAATAAAGTGGAGTTAATGAGATTCTTAATTATATCAAAAGTGTTGAACAGGCAGTGAGGCGAGGAACGAGGCCTAACCTTCAAATAGAGAAAGTACCCATAGGTGTTAATTCACGCAGAATCACTCTAGTTCATTAAAAGGAAAGAGGCTAAGAGGTCTCAGCAGGTAATTACTTTGGTAATGAGATGCCGGTACTCTCCAGGGCTTAGGCGCTCCCTTTGATACTCGCAATGAAGTGAGGAAAAGTCGTATGTGCTTTATTCTAATTCTAGACGGCAGATGGCGTAAGATTCCTTGAAAATGATGACTTTAAATGAAAGTCTGCTCGCATTTACTCTCAACTTTCTCCTCAAGCCAACACCTTCGAAACGGTTAATTTTTTTATTCAATTTCACTTCACTATTCCAAAACAAAGATAGAAAAAAAATGTGTCCGTATATAGAGATTCATTAAGAAAATGTGATAAAAAATGTGATATAATTGGAATGGCCTCGTCAAAGACTTCAGAGTTCTAATGCTAGTTGGGCAATCAACTATCTCCTTTAACCGTAGTCTTTTCTTATTCTAAAGGTATAACTGTGTATGCAAGATTACTTTTTTTAACAACTTTTAATGGAGCATTTTAATAAAATTAAAGTGGTATGATAACAGGAATTTTACGGTTTATGGTGTGGTTAAATGAAGATTAAATGATATAAAAAAGGAGAGAAGGAAAAAAAGGGTAAAATTATAAGAGTTGTGAGATTTTTTCTATTTATAAATGAATATGTGGGTCTATAAGACTAAAGAGACAAAGGAGTTTGAAGAATATAAAACTTTGCTTTTATTTCTCTCAGATCAAAGCAATATGCTAATCAGGAACACTGTAAAATCCTTGATGAAATGGATTCAGAATGATGAGCCAATTATTTCAGTCTTTCCCCTGTTTTTTGCTTATATTTCTGGAGATGCAATTTATGAAATAAACGCAGCTTCTCAGGAGGAAAGTATATTGCCCATCAAAGTATTGGATATTCCCTTGTGAATGAAACTATACCAATGGCGGTTCCTTCTGAGAGCTATTTACAAAAACACACAGCTGCATCAACTTTTTAGCCATTTACTTTATTCTCATTCCCGCTTCCTTTCTTCAGTTTTTCTGTCCAGCCTCTTTAACTGTTATTGCCTAGTGCAACTGCAGGGTTTTCTCCCGGTTCCACCCCTAGAGCCTTGCACTTCATCTTTTTTTTTTTTTCCTTTTTTTTCTGGGCCTCTTTATCTTGATATCCAACCATTCCAACTTCTGTTTTTACTCTCTTCAGCGCTGAATGGCCGAAAGTGCCCCAGTGCTTGGCTTAACAGTGTAAATTTCATAAAATGAAAGGTAAAAGAAAATTAACAGATTGACTCAACAAATTTTAGGTGTAGAGAAAGGATAACTTAATCTGATAAAAAGTTGAAAGCTTTTCTTTTAAGGAAACAATTTACAAAAAAAATAGTATAATGATGCCATTATCCTGACTGATTCGAAATCATAATGGTGTTAAACGAGGGTCCTTTTGCCAACGGAATCCTCCAGACGTCCTTCAGCCACTCCATAGGATATCTCGTGCCTTACTGGGTCCCATTTCTCCGGTTCTTAAATGAGAGGAATATTAAGTCCTTTGATTGTGTGTGGAAATATGTATGTATATATATATATATATATATATATATATATATATATATATATATATATATATATATATATATATATATATATATATATATATATATATATATATATATATATATATATATTTATATATATATATATATATATATATATATATTAAATTCTTTTCTTAACTTCTTCGCGCTTTTTGGATATGCTTGTAACTACGAAGCCGAAAATATCCAGACGGAAGAAATTGAAGAGCCTGTGAATAGCGGTCGCCAGAATCGAACCCGCGTTACCCTCGTAGCCAGGTCGGCAACGTGACCTCCTTGTGAATATGGTAACGCGGGTTCGATTCTCGCGACCGCTATTCACAGGCTCTTCAATTTCTTCCGTCTGGATATTTTCGGCTTCGTAGTTACAAGCATATCCAAAAAGCGCGAAGAATTCGAGAAGTTAAGAGGGCATTGTGGCTATTAGAATTACATATGTGTCTGGTAAAGTGACCAGTAGATTCTACATATATATATATATATATATATATATATATATATATATATATATATATATATATATATATATATATATATATATATATATATATATATATATATATATGAAATATATTAGAGATTTCAATGAATTTTAATAGACTGAATTCGCTAGTTCCGACCATAAAAGTCAAAACAGAATGGGAAAAGGACGGAAAATTGCCGTCCCCAGATGTGCTAATCATAAGAGAACAGAACAGACATGCTTTCACAGTATATAGGAAAGCTACTTTC
>NC_089750.1:58059706-58079706 GCF_040412425.1 Macrobrachium rosenbergii
TAGCTATCGTAGTTTGAAAACAACATCTGCTTCTTCCCACCTTAATCTTTTGCCTTCCTAGCTTTAATGGAAATTTAATTCACTGTTCTACTAAGAGGCAAGGAAGGGAGGTCGAACAGCAATATTTATAATATATATATATATATATATATATATATATATATATATATATATATATATATATATATATATATATATATATATATATATATATATATATATATATTATATATATATACATATACATATACATACACATATATATATATATATATATATATATATATATATATATATATATACGCACAATATATATGTCCTCACTGGACATATATATAGTTACATTCATATGATATATATTCTGGAATATCCTTATAATAGTTGGACAATGAATGCAGACACTCATCAGGGCAGACAAGGGAAATATAATTAACTAGTTTTGTTAGATCATTCTTGAAGATATTCTATGTAGTGAGATAATATAAAGGTTATAAGAATTGCATTTATATGTATAGGTTTTGTTTACATGAGAACTAGTTTCTAATGAATGTTTTCTTCTTATTTTTATTATTTTCCTTAGATATATAATGTCTTCATGAAATAGGTTATGTATTTTTATCATAGAATATATACATTCTTCAGTATAAGAATAAATTATATAGTGATAAAAAAGTGATAGAAATACAATGCACATTTCATTAGAAAGGAAGGTTAACATGATTCAGTTTCTACCAAATAAAACGCATTGTTGTTGCACAGTCTCATACTTGCGTAAACTTGTATGTTTTGGTGAAACTGATAATGAAGGAGGTCTAATTGGAGGTGCTGCTTCAAAAAGAGATGGCGCTGGGTCGCTGTTCGCACATCACTTTTTGGAAAGAAGCCATCAGCGCAGATGTGTGAAACGTTATAATGTCTTCCGATAAGAATTACTTCGGACGAAATAACAACTGTCATTGTAATTCCACTACCTAGTCCAAAAAAACTACAAGCTTTTCAAATGGGTTGATGCAGACCACAATTGGTCTAATTAGAAACCCAAAAGTGTTATTTCTGTTATGTGACGTGCCAGTATATTGTTAATGCCAGTAGATTCTAAAAAATGAATATATATATATTTCATATATATATATATAATAAAAATATTATATATATGGCTACGATGGTGAGGATGGGTCTATTCCAGCTATATAACAAAATATATCTGAAAACGACAGGTATATGTATGTACGAGAGGCGATAGATATTTATATATATATATAGCCATATATATATAATATGACCTCCTATATATATATATGGTAACGCGGGTATATATCATCGACCGCTATTCACAGGCTCTTCAATTCGCTCTTCCGTCTGGATATTTTCATATATGTTACCGAAGGGGAATTTTTTTAGTTGATATCCAAAAAGTCGACCAGAACGGACGAGGAATCAGGATTACAAGAGGGCATTGTCGGCTACAAGAATTACATATGTGTCTGGTAAAAGTAACCAGTAGATTCTACATATGCCATGTTATATATATATATATATATATATATCACATCACCGTGATTCATATATATATATATATATATATATATATATATATATATATACAACAGTTGAATGTCCTCACTGACAAAGCTGAGGACTTCAGGTTGAAAGGACATTCAGTCGGGAGGGTTGGAAGGTGGATTCTGGAAGTGAGTTTTGTAATGAAGTTGGACAATGAATGCTGGAGACGAAGGATTAAGCTCATCAGGGCAGACAAGGGAAACCAGGTATAATTAACTACAAAGTTTTTAGATCATTCTTGAAGATATTCTTGGAAGGAATTTTAGATAAGGAGAAGGTTCTGGGGAAGAATTGCATTTGCGAGGACTCAGGGGAAGGTTTTGTTTACATGAGAACTAATTTCTAATGAATGTTTTCTTCTTACTTTTTTATTATTTTCCTTAGATATAGCTAATGTCTTCATGAAATAGGTTAGCCTGTATTTTTATCACCGAGAATTTATTACATTCTTCAGTAAAAGAAGTAAATTCCTAGTGATAAAAAAGTGATAGAAGATACAATGCACATTTCATTAGAAAGGAAGGTTAACATGATTTAGTTTCTCTCCAAATGCAAAACGCATTGTTGTTGTTCGACGGGTCTCATACTTGATGGGGAGTAAACTTGTATATTTTGTGTGAAACTGATAATGAAGGAGGTCCTAATTGGAGGTCGCTGCTTCAAAAGAGATGGCGTTGGGTCGCTGTTCCACATCACATTTTGGAAGGATTAGCCATCAACGCAGATGTGTGAAACGTTATAATGTATTCCGATTAAGAATTACGGTGATGGGCGAAATAACAACTGTCATTGACAAATTCCACTCAACATGGCCTAGTGGAACAAACTACAACTGCTTTTAAAATGGGTTGATGCAGACCACAATTGGTCTAAAACGAAACCCAAAAGTGTTATTTCTGTTAACGGTGACTATCAACTAAAAATTCCCTTCGTAACATATATATGAAAGTTTATTATTTAATGAGGTAGAGGGACCTATTGGATATTAAAAAATGAATATTATATATGAATCACGGTGATGTGATAAATATATATATATATATATATATATATATATATATATATATATATATATATGTATATATATATATATATATATATATATATATATATATATATATATATATATATATATATATATATATATATATATATGTGTGTGTGTGTGTGTGTGTGTGTGTGTGTGTGTGTGTGTGTTTGAAATCTCTCTCTCTCTCAGTTAATAAGAGGTCAGCCAGCTCCGGGCAGAATAATCTTTTTCCTTGTATTCCTGATCCCGAGAGATAAAATACTGGAGCCTCATTTCGTCTTTGGTTCCCGAAAGGTTCTATTGTGAGAGAAGAGGAGAATAATTGCCCCCATCCGTTCAATTCCCTCAACTTGAAAATCTCAATCAAGACGGAGAGAAAAATCCCTTTATTATCAGACCGAGAGGCCAATTTACAAAAACGCTGACTAATTTGGAAGTAGTTATCCAAATATATCTGGAGCAAATCTTCGGTGAAAAGAGGTGACCTATTCCAGTTGGACTGGGCTCTCAAAATGAGATGTTATTAATCCGTATGTTTTTGGATGATTTATATGCTTGACTACATTCTCAGGTGCTTCTATGTGTTTGTGTATGTGTGTTTGTCTGTCTGTATCGTTGTCTGTTTCTGTTCATCTATTGATATTTATCCAAGAGGCATGAGAGGATACCTATCGGCCCAATTATCTCTTCTTGGCAATACAGAAAGTGGAAGTCTTAAAAACATTCATTTGAATAAGTCTAAAACAAATATCAAAGTAAGATCGAACAAAAATATCCAACGTGAATATATATATATATATATATATATATATATATATATATATATATATATATATATATATATATATATATATATATATATATATATATATATATATATATATATATATATATATATATATATATATATTAGATATATGATAATTTGTTTAGTTATCTCTGATTCTGAATATTCTTAATTTCCTCGCCGTATTCAGTACTGTCATCTTGATCAGCTTTCATTGATTTATAGTCGTACCATTTTAATTCCTCCGAATAGCTTCTTGGGTATTTGCTTTCAAGCTAATTAATAAAGGATTTCCTCTCCAGGACTTTACGCTAATTAAGAAAATGTTTTCTTCCTTCTAATGAGGCAGAAATAGTCTAGAGTGTAATTTCAAAAATGTAGATGAATCATAACATATTAGATATTCTAATTAAAAAATGAAAATTTCTTTTTCTGTTAAGATGCCCTTCGTGTAGAATTTTTAATTATAATAAATTTAAAAAGTATGAAATATCTATCATTATTATCATTATTATTGCGAGTTAAAAACAAAGGTAGACGAAGTCGATGACTACAAAATAAATAAACAAACACTTAAGATAAAAACACACAAGCACCGCCAGGCAAGTGATTATTGCGACCTTATAAGTAATAAAACTGCGAGGACTAGAAAAGTGTCGTACAAACTTACAGGTTTAAACACAAGCAAGAATAATAAATATTCCTTTTGAAATAGAGTAGAGGAAAATGCTGAAAGAAAATTTTCTGCCATGTCCTGAATTAAACGCATATCTCCATGAAAAATATAATTATTTTATTTTTTATTTTTAAGAGGTTGATGAAGATTCCAGAGTATTTCTGCTAGTCTATAGAAAGAACAATATCCCACCAATATTACTGCGGAACTTATGGAATCTTTTAGGAACAGAAAGACTCATAAAACTTTGCCACTCTTCACAACAGAGTAACAAAAATTACACCTTTATGCAGTCGATCATTTGTGATAATAAGAAGGATTAATCTCTGCGATTCATAAGAGCAATTGAAATATATGTCAATATGGCACCGATTACCAAGGGCATGTGCCTCTGGAAGCCCCCTTCCTCTGGGTCATTTCTCATTTGTGTCATCAGGGGTACAGTCTGCAGCCAGAAGTTCGCCTCCTGTGAAATTCGGGAAAAGACACTTCAAATACGGACAGTCTGTGACGTATCAATAAACAAAAGTGACATAAGAATTCTTCTAGTCAAATTTCTTTGTTAAGTTCTTACTGGCTGATTGTCTGAATTTACAGGTAGTGTATCTTCAATATCACCGGAGTTTTTTAGTAATAATAATAATAATAATAATAATAATAATAATAATAATAATAATAATAATAATAATAATAATAATAATAATAATAGTAGTAGTAGTAGTAGTAGTAGTAGTAGTAGTAGTAGTAGTAGTAGTAGTAGTAGTAGTAATCTAGAGCATATCAAATAAAAGATAGATTTTTAATACATATGACAGTAAAAAAATGTGAATGAATACTGAAGGTGCAACACTTGTAAAATACTTGCTTTTATATTAATGGAGTTGATAAGGAAAATTGCAGTGTTTACCTTTAAATGCTGTTTACTCCGCTTTAAGTTCTAAGATTATAACAGAAGTTACATCCCTTTGGAATAAACAGTCTCATTAAAGTGGTAAAAGTTTAGCCTATGAGTAAGATCTTATACAATAGCAAAATACTGCGACAATGAACACTCAATTTAGTACTTTTGCAAATTTCAGTCTTGGATTAAACATCTTAAATACGGTTTAAATACCTTCAAATGCCTTGAATCCGAAGAGAAAGTAAATGAAGAATATTCATTTTTACACACTAGGTCTAAAACCAAAGTCAACTGAACAAGTTTGAATACAAGAATCATTTAGCCATAAAAGCTTAAAGGGAGAAACCAGTTCCAATTTTGATTTCACCACTGTAAAAATTTTTTATTTTATGAATTTTCCAATTAAAATATTCGTTATAGGGGTTAAAAGAAAAACGCATTTCCACCAACCAACCTTTTCCCTGAACGGCGACTTTTGCAAGTGAGGGGTAGTAGAGATTTCATAAAATTTTACGGGGCCTCCAGGCTCAAGAGGTGGCCATTCGTTGATTGGGACTGCAGGGGTTCTGTAAAGAAAAAAAAATGACAGAATACGGACCATTATGCGAGAATTTTTTTAATGACCCAAAGGTAATCTAAGCGTAGGTTTTTGTCATTAAGAAACGTGTACAGTAGTCCACCATTTGATGAAAACCAAGAGAGATAACACTTTTATCACGAAATTATTTATCCAATATATTCATTCATTTACCGTTGGCCCGCTAAAGATAACAGGATGTAGTATTCTGTTAATGGTAGTTGGTGTTTTGTAATGAAATTCATATCATATATAAAGATAAAGACATTTATCTTTATCTTATCACCAGAAAAAACGCGTGAATTCGTCTGGTATTAATCGTGAGATATGCGAGTTAGACCACGAAATATCACTGTTTAATAATACTTGTAAGCCAAATTCTAAGTGAACACACGAGTACCTATTCAAAACATAAATAATTGTCTATAAGATATGAATTTGATAACACAAGGCCAACTGCCACTGTTATCTTTAGCGGTAAATTAATAAATGTTTTCAATATATAATTTCGTGATAAAGATTTTAGTGCTCTGGAAAAAGTATCACCTTCTCTAATAATTATAATTTACGAATATCAATGAATAGAACATCAGACATTTTCATAATTTTTGAACGATTTTCAGTTTTCATATAATCACTCTTTTTCCGATAAATTTGTTGTTAATTATCAGAGTTATCACGCAAATCGTGTAACTTAGGAGAGTATTTTGAGCGATCGATATCTTACGTCAGCAAATCCTGTATATTAATTGAAAGCTGAGGTACGTATCTATTGCATAAATCATAATTCGATAAGCAAAATGAAAGAACCATCTCACTACAGCGACGGTGCAATATCTAACAGCTAAACTTTAATGTAACACTTGATAAGAAAATGATCATTTAAGTGGCTTTCAACTGGAAGAAAATCGGCGGAACTTCGAACTTATGATTGCAATTTATAAGATATAATGGCCACAAAGTTCAATGATTAATATTGTTTTGTGTTTCGCACAGTTTATGAACTGGACGCATCTGGTCTAAAAGTTATACAATACGATACTTTGCAGTTTTTCTAATGTCGCAGGCTTAACGTCCACGAATACAGTAACACATTTTTCTCCTAAATCTGAAAGCTTATATGACCATGTTTTAAGATGAGATGTTTAATTCAGTACATCCTATATTAAAGATACCTGAAACGTTCATTTAGAATAGTCCTCGATATTCGTCAATATTTGGTAACTTGAAATATTTTCACAAAATTTTCTTAAATTTTACAATATAAAGACATAACGTTTACGGGAAAGATCGGCAATAGGATTTACCCGTTGTAGAGAAAGTTAGCCCAATTTGAGACTAAAAACTGAGCAACTCCTTCGTCTCTGTCACTGGTGAAACGCGACTTGCTGAAGGAGAACATCAGATCATCGCCGTGTGTTACGACGGTGTCCAGCTTAGGCGAAGTCAGTCCCAAAGACCTCGCCATGTCTAAGATCGGTTGGTTCCATGAGGGCGTCTCCGGGTCTTTGTGAGTGAAAAGGGCCCTAATGAAGAAAGGGAGGGAGAGAGAATAGAATCATGGGGTAGATTTATGACTAGAGTAATCCTATGAACTCGGTTATTTTACACACAAAGAAAATTAAAGTTCCAATATTTATATATATATATATATATATATATATATATATATATATATATATATATATATATATATATATATATATATACTGCATATGTATTTGTATATATGTATATATTTATACATATATATGTGTATATATTTATATATATATATATATATATACACACATATATATATTATATATATATATATATATATATATATATATATATATATATATATATATATATATATATATATATATATATATATATATATATATATATATATATATATATATATATATATGTGTGTGTGTGTGTGTATATATATATATATATATATATATATATATATATATGTATATATATATATATATATATATATATATATATATATATATATATATATATATATATATATATATATATATATATATATATATATATATATATGACTTTTTATCACATCACCGTGATTCATATACAATCAGTAAGCTACAAACGTCCTTTAATATCCAATTCGCTCTACCTCGGAAATAATATATTTTCATATATGTTACCGAAGGGGAATTTTTATTTGATAATAAGTTCGTCGTCCCGTGGGCTCGGACCAGCGAAGGACAAGAACTCAGGACTACAGTGGACGCATTTAACCCACGCGGCCGCAAGGTAAACACCGTTTGACGAAATGTTGCCCCGCCCATCCACCAGACAGAAACTCATTCACCTTGTTCCATCGGCTCTGAAACCCATAGCAGTCAAGAATGGCTAACAGGATTTGGAATTGTCCCCGTGGTTGCAAAACTGCATTTGTCTTACGACTTGCAATTTTATACAGTCAAGAGAAAGCCCGTGGCCATACTTACTATAGCCTGAATGGGTAATTATTCAATTTCTAGTTTAAATCCAATGTTTATGGTCTGATTTGTATTTAGCGTAACGTGATTATAATACTTGTAATTTCATTCAGAATTTTGAACATTTCAATTAACTATTCACTATGCCACCAAGAGAGAGAGAAAGAGAGAGATTGTATGTAAACAGTCTTTATATAACTATTTTTGTTAAAATAAGATTTTTATCCAAAGTATATACAAGCTTATATGTGCTAAAATCCCCAGCAGACCAACGGATCATCCGATATAATTTTTTTTCTTTATCTTTAGCTTCAACATCGGCAATAACATACCCAGTTGCCATAATTTGTTAGCTTAATGAAAAACCTATCATCTAATGTTAAACTTAATTTCTGAGGAGGCCATGGCTTATTGCACAGTGAAAAAGCATGACAAAGACTTTATGAATGGCGGAACGATACATAGATGGGGGTGGGGTATCTGTGCTAGTGTAGTAATACTACTGTAGCAGTAGTGCTGCAACAGTAGTAATAGCAGTAATATACATGAATTAAACGTTTAGGCCAACTGCTGGGATCCTTGAGGATCATTTAGCACTTCTTACAACTACTCGAGAAATGAGTTTTTATAGCCACAAGTTAAATTTTCTAATCCAACAATGCCCATGATAGCCTTCAGTGTTATCCTGAATTATAACGAGGCCAAAGTGGGTGGAGCCTCATGAAGTCATCATTCTGACGATAATTATTGGTGAAGGTTTAAAGCCAAAATACGGTACCAGCTATTTTTCTTTTTTCAGTAAATAGGTAGATAGCCAATAAATAAAAATTGCTTGACATTGGATATAGCAGTTATCAAATCAAGCTTGTTTACTATGTTTTTTGAAAAGTACCAACTATTCCCTACATCTTGTCAATCTTAGGAAACTTATTTTGGGAGTTAGACTAATAATCGAAGTGTTTTTGTATTTATTAACATATTTTGTTGGTTTGTTCATTATGACAATTATCAGTGGAGGGGTTTCAGAGTTCATAAAGGTGTACTGCTTTGCTTGTATTTAAATTTTTATGTCATTGTTGCCAGAGGTCTAGCCTTCGTTATGTATAGCCAATCATCCATCGAGAAAGAGGGAAAAAATGCTGTCATAAGTTACGTAACGAGTGCGTTCGAAACCTTTTCTCTGAGTAAGTTGGCCCGTCTTCAAAAAAAGTTATTTTTGCATTATAAGTACCAAATTTATTCAACCTACGTCATGCAGAATACAGTCAAAATTTATGTGTAGATATAATGTGTATTCTGAATAAGCATTATATTTATGAAATGCATAGATAAAAAGTTATTGCGAAAAAACCGTGTTACAGAGGCCCTGAATCTCATAGAAGGTTTATATAAAGTTGATGAAATTTTAACGAATGATATTTTAAAACAAGAAGGTTATTAAGCATTACCACTGTTAGACGATTGTTAGGGTTGTTTACCTTTTTAACATTGTTTGCTTGCCATGAAGTGTTCTTGTGACTCTGTATCTGTTTCCTTGGCACTTGTACCTGAACCCTGATGAGGCGTAGAAATACATAAAAGTGCTTGGTTCAAGTCATTTCTTTTCACCTTTCTCCCTCCTAGCTAATGCATATATATATATATATATATATATATATATATATATATATATATATATATATATATATATATATATATATATATATATATATATTCCACCTAGAACAGCTGAGAACATTCTGGTGGTTCTTTAAGCTTAAGCAATATCAATATAAAATTTTAATGAAAGCATATCTTAGACTATAGTCAATAAGAGAGAGAGAGAGAGAGAGAGAGAGAGAGAGAGAGAGAGAGAGAGAGAGAGAGAGATTCTTACATATATACGGTGTTTCCTTGGCTGGCAGCTTCGGTTGCTGATTTGGTCGTGTAGGCAGTCCATACGTAACCCGATAAGACCTGGAAGGAAATGGAATGAAAATAGAATATATTATTATTATTATTATTATTATTATTATTATTATTATTATTATTATTATTATTATTATTATTATTATTATTACTCATAGCGCAGAGAGCTTCATGGAATAAACATAAAAGAATGCTCATATGCCAAAAGAGGAGAAAGCATATAGAGAGGAATAACATAAGGGGAGCGCTGATGCCATATAGACCCATTATAAAGTAAATGACTATTTCTAACTTATGATTGAAGGGATTTGCGTCAAATTTTCACCACTTACTCCACAACTAATACTGAATAAACACAAGTGGGGAAATAAAGAAATTCGACCTCTAAGTTCATAAATTTTGCAGTTTAAAAAAAGTAACGTAATTTTTTAAAAATAATATGCAAAAAAATGTTGGACTAAGAAGAAAATTTCCCCACTTGTAATTATAGGTATATAGTTATCCTACACACTCTAAAAGTTTCATTGAACTTGTTTCAGTCTTCTTGGAGGGCTAAGCATTTAGTTTTGAAAAAAGTAAGTTTTCAGAAAATGGCAAAACAAACATTTTTTTGGACTTTCATAAATCCTGAGAGAATCAGGACATCTTGAGTGAATTGCCCTTATATCATTATAACCCATTTTCTCTTACATGTCCCGTATAGAGAATGGGGCATTTTAGTGGGTGACAGGAATTTTTGTACAGGTGTTTTTTTTTTTTTTACAAATTTTTTTACTATTTGTCGTTCACAGTGCCACAGAAGCTATGAAGGAAATTGTCCATGAACCAATCTAAACATTTTTGTTAGCAATAATGCTTCAAGACATTTATTTACACACAAAATATCCAAAAGAGTCTTTAACTCACTTGCACCTAGCCAGAATTAGTCATACAGACTTTTTTACGTTTTCTTACAATTTTTCGTACAGTGCCATACAAACAATGAACAAAATTGTCCATGAACCAATCTAAACATTTTTTTAGCAACAATGCTTCAAGATATGTTTATTTACGCATAAAACTGTCCTAAAGAGTCTATAACTCATTTGTACCTATGCAGAATTAGCCATACAGAGTTTTTTACATTTTTTACAATTTGTCGTTCACAGTGCTGTACAAGCTATGAACAAAATTGTCCATGAACTAATCTAAATATTTTTTTTTAGCAATAACGCTTCAGGATATGTTTATTACACATAAAACAGGCAAAAAGTGTCTATAACTCACTTGCATGTATCTCAAATTAGTCATACAAACTTCTTACAAGTTTTTTTATAATTTTTCATTCACATTGCCATACAAGCAATGAACAACATTGTCAATAAAACAATCTAATTTTTTTTTTAGCATTAACGCTTCTGGACAGGTTCACTTAGACATAAAATAAGTGAAAACTGGTAATAACTAAAATTTGATAATTCTTGAAACTTGGCGGTCGGCACGCCCCAAAATAGAATTCGAAGTATTTGTAACTTCTATGGCATTCATAAGCCTAAAAGAACTCTCTCGAATACACTTTTAGTTGTTATTGTAACCAAGGATTTTGATAGATATAAAGAAAAGAGTAAACCAGTTTATAAGCTGGTGATCGATTATAAACTAGTATTTATTACTACCATGTACAGTTTCTCCCTCTCTTTATCTATATTATATATATATATATATATATATATATATATATATATATATATATATATATATGTATGTATATATATTGTGCGTGTGTTTGTGTGATTGTGCGTGTGTGTAAAGGAACCTTTTCCCTCAACAAGGGGGGTGGAAAAAAATTATAACTGCCTAATTCATAATTTAACTATTGAACTGCAGATGAGTTTCATACAAAAACTTCTACAACATTAGTCATTTTATAAATCTGCACAAGAAGCCCATCATCAGTGCGTTGAACCTTTGTATGCCATACAAAATTTTCAAAATAAAACCAATCGCTTCACCTGAAAATCCGTGTGAATTCATAAGTAATACAGAAAGATCTCAGGCACACATACCTCGGAAACCTCTTCCAGCAGGTCATCCATCGACCCTTTGGCCCTTTCATTTAGATAGAAAGACTCAGCCATCTTTCCCACCACCTCTGCTTCTTCAGGATGAAACCAGATGCTACTGACGATGTAAGGAATGAGCTCGTTGTAAGCAGCCGTGGCGTTATTTGGGTGGCCGCATAGCAACATGAGTACTATTGAGAACATAGATTGAAAAAGTATAATTTTATTTCTTTAGTTAATATAAGAAATCACTTTAACAGTATAAAAATCAGGAGCTAAGGGAAGGCAACCTTACAAGAAATAAACTGGAACGGAGTATTATCTGTTATCTGTTTTATTGAATATAAAATTGAATCAAAGATAAAGGATTAAAGGTCTTACACACACCCCCTCTAAAAAATTGTTTTGATAGATGCAGAAATTATACATAAATACTTATTGGTTGGTAATACTAAATATTTAAAAAATCAAGTTAAAAAAACTGCTCCTATAAATGAATTAGATTTACTCTTGCGTAACATGCTTAATGAATATTATAGATCTATGATATATAAGAAAAAAATGTACGATTACACGAAAAATTAATAATATTGAAACCATCGCTGTACACCCAGACAAAAAGTCTAAGAGAAAAAATGTTGTGATTCGAACTGAAAAGTCATACATAGGAATGGATTTACATATTCTAATTTTTATATACGTTATTAAAATGCAGACACGCTTTTGGTTTATGGACTAATAATATTCATCCAAATGATTTTAACAAAACCATTGTGGTTTCCAAGATTCGTAATTGTAATTCATTGCAAATGTGCCTTCAGTTTACACATCTTTTACTAAATTTCTTGTGGAGGTTATACGTGAGTTTTAGTGCCTTATCAGTCAAACACAGTCCTGTACTGTTAAGGCGGTATTTCTAATCTATTTCTGAAGTAGTTAGTGATTATAATCAGCCCAGTTAGATAATATAATAGTAACATTCTACTGCAAAATGAAAATGAAAAGATATCTTTGAATTAGCTTTTACAATATTTTCTTCATACAAATGAATAGCTTTGTATTAAGTAATAGATATAGATTTGGGTTAGAAACGAATGAAAATGGTATTTCTTGTATGTTTCAACAATTACATGATCTCTACATTCATTGACAATTTTATATGTGAATTTTTTCATTGGTAAACGTATCTGAAACTATTAGGATACGAAAAAGTTAAACGCTCATGACAACTGGTCACAGCATTTACATCGTCCAAGAGAATGTAACAAGCAGATGTCATATTCCCCCATAAGCAAAAGTATTCACATTGCACTACTAAGGATGGTTATATCTCTTTCCCAACTAACTGAAATATTTGATTTAAAAATGACACGAAAAATCTCATAGTACTCTTGGAAGCCTAATGGATTTGAAGATGGAACTCCATTTCTTACTAGCTCCACCTTGAAACAGAACAGAAGCAAAGACTTTTTTAATAAGTTCCAACTTGGGTTTCATATCTTTAGCAGAAAACATATCCGGAATTACTGGGACACTAGAAAGTTCGTAGCGCATTGTGTTGGCTAAGTATTTAAAAAGTTCTTGTAAATGGAAAATTAGTTTGTTATACATATATCACCCAAAAGCAGAGAATGGGCATATTTCACCTCGAATGCAAGTATTTGATATTGAAAGACATTTGTACAATTAGGGTGAAATAATCTTATATCAATGGAACTTAATTTCTGCATTAGTTTCCACTTACGTATCTGAAGGTAGTCAGTGGATATTGCATCCAAAAATATTCAGAGGTGAAGCGTTCATATATAAAATCTCTCTGGCGGTGTCCACCATTTAAAAAAAAAAGTTTCTGATACCAAATAAGGAAATCTAGAAAAATGTTCACCTACAAAGAAAATTAGATTATTAAGTGGTGCAAACAATCCTCACAAATCAGATTGAGAGACTGCAAAGATTCCTCACCCAAAGCGAACACAAATCCTTCTTCAGGGACGAGTTCCATGAAAACTGGCATAGATCTTGGCTTTAAGTCCAGAATTGGTCCTGGAAGATGTGGATTTTTTCTCATACCTCCGTCGATCGTTAATGTAAAAGACATTGGCCAAAATTCGTACCGCTGCAGGAGAGAGCGGAAATAAAACATAAATAAACATTGCCATTATATTGGCTGTTAGTGTTATTTTTGACATTACAAGTGACCTTGGGGTTCCATGATGATCGTCAATAGGTCACAGTGATGCCCGAGAGCTTTATACAAGCATTCAATGATTCGACCAACCTCTTTATTGCTGATTTGTGGTCTACGAAAATAAAAATGAAATGCAGGGTTTAAAGCACTTCAGTAACTTTCCTCATTCGTAATAAATTATTGTGGCAATGCTTGCTTAGATACTTTTTTGATGAGTTCTAAAAGAAGTTCGTTGCAGCAAGCATGTTTCTCTCAGACTGCAACTAGTGGTAATAACAAATCAGTATACTGACCATAATAGAAGCCTGGGCTGTGACTATTTCTTCTGAAGTCTTAGTGGTCAAACATGCTTTGAATCCAAGAGATGGCTTTAATTCGCAGTTCAGTTTCTCCCCCAATTTTCTCGCAGATTCCCGAGGAGTACGTTGAACGATGGAGGGGAAATGAGCACTTCCACTAACCATTAGCACATTATTGAATAACCCTGAAAAAGAATATGTATAAATATGTATATATATATATATATATATATATATATATATATATATATATATATAATGTGGTGTGTATATAAATTTATATAAATAAATATACATACATACATCCATATATATATATATATATATATATATATATATATATATATATATATATATATGTATATATATATATATATATATATATATATATATATATATAAATATATATGTATATATATATATATATATATATATATATATATATATATATATATATATATGTATGTATATCACGCCTGTTAACTTCTGCTAATACAGAAAATCATTTCTAAAGAAAGTATTCAATGACAGCCTTCGAATCTGCTAATGAAGCTCAGCGATAATTAGCCTGATCTTTATTCTCCTGTTAATTTAAACATTTGTTGTTTTGATTAAACAAGACTTGAGCTGTTTCTAGATTGCAATTCGAATCCGTCTCTTGTCTCTCTCTCATTTAACGAGAATATTCCCAGCTTGAGTCGTCTAGCTTACATTTCCAATTATCGAATAATATCTTATAGGTGGCACTGAGTTCATGGTATGCTCAAATAAACGAACAGAATAAGTTTTTCCCTTATTGACGGAGAGTTAGATGCAGGTAACGGCGAGATCGAGGTTGATACTTCCTTGAATGTATCACACATAACTCATCTAATGGAAATTAATATCGCATACTAGTATCTAAGGCTTTCATACGTAATAATATTCAGTTCATCTACCGAGGATTTCTAAAACTAAGCTTTGTGGTTGCAAGTTAAATAAATAACATTTTGCTTTTAGAATTCCACCTAGTTTCAAGGGGAAATGAGTGATTGGAGTAGAAACATCTATCATCACTTTTTCCTTTAGAAAATGTTTTGTGCAAGCGAGATATAACAATTCCAATTAAATGCTATCGATTTCTTTGAGTTAAGGATTATAATCAATTTAGAGACATGGTTTTTTGCTATGCTTATCTAATCTATGATACTGGTCTCTTGATGCATATTCAAATTATGTGTGACATGTGAGACCGAAGTTTTTTGATATCTGAATTATAGGTTCAAATTTTTGCTCTCAGAATTGTTACAGTTGATAGGATGTTAATTTTTACCAGAAAAGGACACGGTATATATAATTCTGCTTCAATAAGAAAGATATGAGAATTGGGAGAGAAGAAAAAAAATCAGCTTCGATCTTTCAGTCACCGAATACCTTCTGCAAGAGGTGACATCATGTGAGCGTGGGAAGAGATGGCTCCAGCCGAAAATCCTCCAAGGGTGACTCTCTCCGGGTCCCCTCCGAAGTCAGCAATGTTCCTCTGCACCCATCGAAGGGCTGACAATTGATCCAGGGTCCCGAAGTTTCCGGGTATCACTTCATCCTCGGTGGTTAGGAATCCTGGATATGGTAGAGTCTTTTAAACATGTAATAAGTGGATTCCTTTCAGTAACATTATAATTTTGTTTGTTATAAATTCTTGAATTAAAAGCTCATTCTGACGTGAGTTCATGTCTATACAGATCCAAATGTGTTTCTTCAAGAAAAACTTGAATCTGATGTAAAGAAAAATACTGGTTTAAGTAAAACCTCTGCTAAACGCTGCAAAGAAAAAAAAACCCACACAAAAAGATAATATGCAAGGTTACTGTGTGTTATGAATAAGCTCTTAAAAAATTTAATTTAAGAGTAAGTTAATATGTAATATAATTTCCTTAACGATGGTTCAAAGGTCATAGTCTTAGTAGAAGAACGATATCCTATTTAAATTATCATAAAATTACTCGCCTAAAGCTCCGAGTCGGTAATTAAATGTAACGAGCACAATGTTCTGTCCAGCCAATCTTCCACCGGCGAGAACCGATGACGATCCACGTATAAATGCTCCTCCATGAATGAATACTAGCACTGGGAGACGGTCGCTGTCTTCTGATCCTTTTTTGGTGGACGAGGAAAATGTATATTAAAATTTCTCTTGAGAAATGAGTTGGGCGAATGCTTCCTATAATACATGCGTCATGTTACATAAGACTTTTTCTTTGGATTCTTATTGCTTCATTAGATTAGAATCATGGCTGAACTAATTGATTGCATTTCCTTACTATATATTTGGTTAATTGTTTATATTAAGACTTTTCAGTATGCACCTTTCGGGAGTATATTAGTAATGGCCGATAAAATCAGTTTAATTTTATTGTTACAATGATCATCGAACGTTTAAAATGTGCATGATAAACTTTTATTCTGTTAAACGCTCTAGAATGAAAGCCAGTCTTCTCAAAGAGCTAAAATCATAGATTAAAATTTTATCTTGGGTCGGGCTCCTCTGAACTTAATGCCTAATTGTCCTTCTCGCTGCTTCGATAATAAGATGTTTTCCAAACGAACCAATTCTTGCAACATAATTAAAATCTCATTATCGTCATGAAAAGATTTTATCTTCTTAAGCTTCTTATATTTAATCCTTTTCCTTAACAAATGGATTAGGCCTTATGAAGATATATTGAAGAGCAGTGACATTATGAACGCCAAGTCTTGCTTTATTCACTGATTTTGTCTCTTTGTTTACACCAATGGCTTAAAAATAACTGTTTTATGATTATTAAGTTATCTATAAAATCGTAAGTGGTGAATTTTATCCCTTATTTTTATCTAAATATTTCCAGAAATCATAAAAAATTCCCCTTAAGAATTTCATAAAAAAAGAAAAAACAGAAAATATAATTTCAGATGCAGGTAAGTATAATCCTCATGCCTCTTACGTTTCAAGGCACAGGAGCGTTAAAGTTGATTAAAACTGTTCCTAATTTAGTTTTAAGAGATAAGAAAAATAAAACTAGAAAATGAAGTCTAGCATAGAAAAGGGAAATGGACACAATAATTTACTTACCTGGTAGAGTTGGAGTGAAAATATTGAGGAAGAGACAGTTCTCATCTCCAACAACTTTTTTAGAAGCCACGTCGAACTGAGGACACACGTTTCCGAAATGATTAGCATCGAGGTAACTGTCAGGCCAGGTCTCTGTGGCATCCACAGGATCTTCAAACCTAAGGTCGCCCACGGGAGAATGGGCATAGGGTATTCCTCTGCAAGAAATTAGGAGACAATGTAATTAGCCAATGTACTTTCAGTCTTTTTCCTCAATAAAAAGTGTAACGTTTATATATCTTCCAAATGTTATTACATTCAGTATTAAAGGCTTGGAAAAACCTATAATTCATGCATGAAACTGAGTAACCATTGAAAGAGACATGAATTTTCTCGTGTACTTCTAAAAGAAATACCCAGTAAGAGTAATGTTTCACAAATGAATAAAATGCAAAGAAATAGGAGAAACACCGTGAACGGAAGAATATCACCCATTTAAACTATTCCTAAGAGACGTAAAGAGTCAAGAAATCTTTAAAACAAAATTTGCATTTTACCGAAATATGAGAAATTTTGAAACTGTCATGACTGACCTGAAGGCATAATGGCTGCGTGCGAGTGTCTCTTCACCAACGGAATCTTCTAAACGTCCTTCAACGACTCCTAAGGATGTTTCGTGCCTTACTGGATCCCACTTCTCTGGCTCTTTAGAAAGAAAGTAAATGCAATGACGTCCGTAACTATGAAAATATCTGTGAACTTTAACTCATCCAAGCACACATGCACATAACCTCACATATATTGTTATTACACACACACACATATACTAGTATATATATATATATATATATATATATATATATATATATATATATATATATATATATATATATATATATATATATATATATATATATATATATCAGTAAGACTGTGATACCAGGATTTCGAAATCCCTAAAAATTGCAGGGAATTCGTGAAATCACCAATTCACTTAGGGGCATTTGATCCCTGAGGGGCTAGTACTAAACACGGTGAAACAGTGATTTACCTGCACTGTTTCGCCATGTTCAGCACTAGCCCCTTGAGGATCAAATGTCCCTAAGCGCATTTGATCCTAGAGGCTAGTACTCAACACGGCGAAATGCATTTGATCCGCGAGGGGCTAGTATTGAACGTGGCGAAACAGTTTAGATAAATCACTGTTTCGCTGTATTTAGTACTAGCCCTTCGGGAATCAAATATTCCTAAGTGAATTATTGATTTCACGAATTCCCTGAAAGTTTCAGGGATTACATGAAATCCCTGGTTTCAAAATCTTACTGTAACATATACATATGTACTTGCGCGTGTGTGTGTTGTGTGTTTATGGGTGCGTGTGTATGTGTCTACGCGTGCAATACTATCAGTGCAAAATCCTTTACGCTAGATGAATATAAAGTAACGGGTAACCCAGAAAGATGTGCTTTTCAAGGACTTCTGGAAGCCTTCAAACATAAAAATTTAAATACCCTAATATTACTTTACAGACAAATGTAACCACATCCTTAGAGGAAACACTTTTCTTTCGTTTAGAGCTGAGAGATTAATTTCTTATCTTCAGTATGTACATATATATATATATATATATATATATATATATATATATATATATATATATATATATATATATATATATATATATATATATATATATATATATATATATATATATATATATATATATATATATATATATATATATATATATATATATATATATATGTGTGTGTGTGTGTGTGTGTGTGTGTGTGTATATATATATATATATATATATATATATATATATATATATATATATATATATATATATATATATATATATATATATATATATACTATTCATAGAAAGGTTAACAAATGCATTTTTAGACGAGAAGTTTGGAATAGAATGGTCTGTTCACAAAATTGGTAGTAGTGTTTCATGAATCAGGAAACGAAATTACACTTTAAAATTCAATACAAAGGACGTGTTTGTCGCAAACAAACCAATATATACTGTACTAAAATTAGCAGGAAAAAAGTAATGTTCACTTTCATATTTCACATCTGAACCTATTTCTCAGACATATCAACGAGACAAATACATGTACATAAATTACAATAACCTTTATTTACATATCTACAGAGCCAATAGCGGGTATGACCTCCGCGAGCAGCAATAACGCCCACCAGGCGGCGTGGCATGCTGTCCACCAGATGTACAAGGTTGTTGGCAGGTATCCTGTCCTATCCTTCAAAGAGGGCCTGACCTAATTCTCTAAGGGTGGATGGCTGGTTGTCCCTTTGTCTAATTGCACAGCCCAATTGATCCCATAATTGTCCTATGGGGTTGAGATCTGGGCTCAGTGCAGACTGCCTCAGGACGTTCACATCCTGTCCTTTAAGGTAAGTACCAGGCCAGTACTAGAATAGTGAACCGCAGATTGGTAGCGATGGGTTACAGAGCCCGTGGATGTGC
>NC_089750.1:58084706-58097206 GCF_040412425.1 Macrobrachium rosenbergii
TCAAATAGTGTTTTATGGGCCTTTTTATCTTCATATATATATACATATATATTTTTATACATGCATACATACATATATATATACACACACACACACATATATATATATATATATATATATATATATATATATATATATATATATATATATATATATATATATATATATATATATATTTCAAACACAATCAAAGGACTTAATATTTCTCTAATTTAAGAACCAGAGAAGTGGGACCCAGTAAGGCACGAGACACCCTTCGGAGTGGCTGAAGGACGTCTGGAGGATTCCGTTGGCAAAAGAACCTTCGTTTAGGACCATTATGCTTTCGAATCAGTCAAGATAATGTCATCATTATACGATTATTTTTGTAAATTGTTTCCTTATAAGAAAGGCTTCCAACTTTTGATCCGATTAAATTATCCTTTCGCTACACCTAAAATTTGTTGCGTTAATCTGTTTACCAAAACTAACATCAAATTTATTTTCACCTTTCTTATAGTAATTTTCTCCTCGTGCTGTATCTATTATTATTCACATGACTTTTAGTCCTTTCTGTTTGTCTATAAATAGATATAGTCATTATTTTATCTTCATACTATCATTATTCACATGACTTTTAGTCCTTTCTGTTTGTCTATAAATAGATATCAGTCATTCCTTTATCTTCATACTATCATTATTCACATGACTTTTAGTCCTTTCTGTTTGTCTATAAATAGATATCAGTCATTCTTTTATCTTCATACTATCATTATTCACATGACTTTTAGTCCTTTCTGTTTGTCTATAAATAGATATCAGTCATTCCGACGAGAACGATTCCTTTATCTTCATATTGAAATTCACTTCACTAAATCTTATCTCGGAAAAATATTTTTCATACGACTATCATTCTTATCAAAGCTGACTAAGTAAAAAACTCTGAGTTTCCCGGCTTTTACCAGGATATTGAAAAACCTCTCTCTCTCTCTCTCTCTCTCTCTCTCTCTCTCTCTCTCTCTCTCTCTCTCTCTCTCTCTCTCTCTCAGACTCCCTCCCTACCTATATAAGTACCATCTGGAAGCTCCTCCTGTTTTTATCAATTCCTGGAAGAGGAGTTATTGGGAAATATATCACTGAGTAGGCCTTTATTTAAAGAAAAACAAGTTATAAAAATATCGTTGACCACCGTTGCCTTCTTACGTGATCTTTGACTATCGAGGGAAAATATTCGATAGCTCTCCCTTACGGCAGCGCCCACTAATATGGCGTGCTTATTATATGACAACGTGGAGAGGAAATTTTTGTATTGAAGGAAATGAGTTACCTTCTAAGAATAATAATATCTGCTGAGAAGTTAACGATATAAATGGGAGCAGGAACCAAATGTCGTCAGTGGCTGTTTAGCTATATAAGGTAATCCGGATTTTAGTTCAATCACCATTTATGTAGAAGCCGCTCTCTCAGTTATCAGAGGAATGGCTCGCTCGGTTTTTTGCCTCCCCCCCCCCAAATCAGATAATTGATTAAGTGAGGATAAGATACAATGATAATATGTTCTCCATATGCCTTAATTATTGTGTCAGTGATAACAATAGGACGCTAGTTCAAATTAAATATGCTTTCTTATGACATTAATCGCGAGACCTTAGTTGCAAACGAAATATACTCTTCACATGTCTTCACATTACCGATATTTCACTGACTAAGGTGATGTGATTGAGCAACAAGAGGGAACAATTTCGTTCGTTTTATGGCAGCCAACTAAACCTTAAAACCAATGAATAAATCACTTGTTAAGAATTTTGAATTATGACCTGTGCGCGTTGTTTCTAGAAGTATACCTCTTAAACAATTGGTGTCTTTTATTTTAAAAATAACTTTTATATGACAAGAGTATCAATACTGAGATGTTTCACATGCCATCTCAGTTACCTTGATAAATATAAAGCTCAGATTTCTGGACACTGTGTTAGATTATTAAAAGAAGGTTCTAAGAAACGATACGACATAAAAAAATTTTGGCCTTGCTGTATCGGTTCGTCTGAGGTAGGTATTTCTTTTGGTAGTTGAAAACATCCAAATTAGACTTGGGGATTTAGCGATCCCAGATATGTTTTGAAGGATATTTCTCTCTCGTTCTTATCTTTTGCTCAAATGTCTTAAGCTTAATAATATAACTCCATGCATTTCTCACACCAAGAGCAGCTTATTGTTCGATAAGGGGTTAATAAATCGACAGATTATTCCTGTGAATGAAACAGAACAGTGTAAGGCTGCTCGAGTGATTGAAATGAAGAGAATAATACTGTTTTTATAAAGAGTTGTGCTCTGCAATTTTAGTTGGACCAATGCAGTTCCGGAGAGCGACTGGGACACCCCTGGGAAAGAGAGGTCTTTTGCTGATGTATGAGATCTCCACGTTGCCCCGCATGAGGAAGACAATATTCAGAGAAAAGGTTTGTTGACTGAAGGGCAACTTTATATATAGATGTAACGAGTACAATAGAGACTGGGGACTAATCAATAAACTTTTAATCATGAGCAGATATAAACTGAGACTGGTTTAGATCACAACTGAATTTAATTTGCTCTTAATTTTCATTTTATGAAATTTACACCGTTAAGCAAAGCACTGGGGCACTTTCGGCCATTCAGCAAGGAAGAGAGTGAAAACAGAAGTTGGAGTGGTTGGATATCAAGATAAAGAGACCCAGAAGAAAAAGAGACGAAGTACAAGGTTCTAGGGGTGGAACCGGGAGAAAACCCTGCAGTTGCACTAAGCATTTGTGTGCTTTTGTAAATAGCTCTCAGAAGAAAGCGCCATTGGTAAAAAGCTTCATTCACAAAGGGATATCCAATACTTTGATGGACAATATATTTTCCTCCTGAAAAGCTGCATTTGTTTCATAATTTGCATCTACAGAAATATAAGCAAAAAACAGGGAAAAGACTGAAATGAATGGCTCATTATTCTGAATCCATTTCATCAAGGATTTTACAATGTTCTTGATTAGCACATTGCTTTGATCTGACAGGAAAAAGGCAAAGTTTTACATTCTTCTCCAAATTTCTGTCTCTTTAGTCTGATAGACTCCCCCACATACTCATTTATAAGAAGACAAAAGATCACAATTCTCATATTTTTACCTCATTTTCTTCTTCCCTTTTTCATCTTATTTTACCTTTTTTCAACCGCGAACCGTAAAATGTCCCGTCGCCATACCACTTTAATTTTAATCAAATACTTCATTAAAAGGAGTTGTTAAAAAAAGTACTCTTGCATATACGTTTTGAATAAAAAAGACTACAGTCAAAGAAGATGGTTAATTAACCAACAAGCATTAGAACTCTGAAGTCTTTGGCGAGGCCAGTCCAGATATATCACAATTTTTATCGTATTCTCTTAATGAATCTCTATTGAAGGACAGATTTTTTTTTTATCTTTGTTTTGAAATGATGAAGCGAAACTAAAGTAAAAAAAAAATGAACGATTTTGAAGTTGTTGGCTAGAGGAGAAAGTTGAGAGTAAATGCGAGCAGGTTTTCACTTAAAGTCATAATTTTCAAGGAATCTTACGCCATCTGACGTCTAGAATTAGAATAAAGCACATACGCCCTTCCCTTACTTCATTGCCGGTATCAAAGGGAGCACCATAGCCCTGGAGAGTACAGGCATCTCATTACCAAAGTAATTACCCGCCGAGACCTTTAAACCTCTGTCCCTTTGATGAACTAGAGTGATTCTGCATGAATTAACACCTATAGGTACTTTCAGTATTTGAAGAGTGGGCCTGTTTCCTCGCCTCACTGCCCGTTCAACGCTTTTGATATAATTAGGAATCTCATTAACCCCACTTTATTCCAGAATAAAAATAGGCTACTCTGCCTACCTATATGTCAATTCGTAGATGTCTTTCCCTGTTATCCTGTCCTGCAAATTGGTTCCTCACCTTCTGCCTAGAGTTTTTTTTCAAGCCAGTGCACGTAACCCCTTTCCTAACTTCAGACCTGTCCCTTTCTGTCTCTCTTTCCTTTCAATATGGTTTTCCTAAACCTCCACTTCCTCCCCTCTTCCTCCTCCTTTCATTAGCCGGAATTAACGAACGTCCGACATCATCCCCGCCTCCCCCCCACGGGATATGTAAAATACGCAGCCAGAATCTTGCCACTGGAAAGTAGCTAATGCAGTGTGAGATGTTAGGGGGGCAAATATAGCCATCATTTACTTATCTTTATATGTAATATAATAATGAGATAATAACTAAGTAATAGGATATTACACAAAAGTTTAAGTAAATATGTTCACCATGAACAACCCAAGATGTTAAGATATATGCTTTAAAAGTTTTCCTTTGTTCGTAACATCCCTGCTACACACTTTTTTTTTTTATTTGATATGAAATTTACGATACTTTACAAACATTTATAGGTCACTTGCGGCTGTTTGATTTGGAATTAAACTACACATATAAATCTCTTTGATCACCCGATCTAGAGTGATAAATATTTAGTTTTAATTAGTTTTAATTAAAATGCTCTTACAAACTATTTTCTTAAGCTACATTGAACAACCGATATATATTATATTTTTTTATTCTTTTTAGGGAGCCTCTAATAGAGAGTCGTTGTGAAAGATGAATTTAGTGAGCTAGGAATGATCTTTAACATGGTTTTCCATAAAGTAGCGTTGCGTAACCTTTATGGTTATTTAGGTTTTAAAAGCGGCAAGGTTTTTGAGCCAGAAAAATAAGAGTGCAAATCGCAGGTGACATAACCCTTCCAGCATTTTGAATACTACTACTACTTCTACTACTACTACTACTACTAGTAATGATGATAAAAATAATAATGATGATAAGATTTAATGAGCTTAGATTTTAAAATGATAAATGGGAAAGATCATTCTAAAATAACAAAAAACGATCAGTGAAGCCTTAGCACAGGATGAGTATCCCAGGTGTTCTGCCATTTGAATTTTTAAAAGTGTTCTGCAACATTTACAATCCTTCATTTTCCCACAAAAGCTAATACGAACAAAGCTTTATCTCCAGAATAAACTATTTTCAATTTTCTTTGTGGGTAAGCGGAAGAGGAAACGAAAAATTGAATCAAATATATTTTTTGATAGCCAGAACTTTCCCTAGCTATGTATGTAATATTAAACCGTTCCATCAGTTAAAAAAAATTGTATGAGTGAACTGCACTTCAACAAGATAAGTCTTCAAACATTTCCCTTTCCATCGTCAGTCTGAGGGCACCTTCATCATTTGAGAGTTAATTAAATATAGACGTTCTCGCCCAGTGCAAATGCATTACTTCATTTGAGAGTCATTGAGTCCCGTGACCTCTTCCGCGATTAGTATCACATGCCTGGAAGAGAAAACGACCGGGAAAATCCATTCGGGTCAAAGAAATTGATGAAATCGGCTCCGTAAAGTGAACTTACGGCAATTTGAAATTCCGGTAAGGGGAGAAAAAGAGGAAACTCAAACGGAGGTGAAGCTTAAATGAATCAGGATCTTAGATCAGGAACGTTGGTGCTATTTAGGAATTTCACAAAAAAAAATTTCTTTTTTAGTTTTCTGTGAAAGAAAACTATTGAGATGACTATTTATTTGTCCGTCTCCGCTTCTCTGTCCGCCCGCAGATCTTAAAAACTACTTAGGCTAGAGGGCTGCAAATAGGTATGTCAATAATCCATCCCCAATCATCAAACATAACAAATTGCAGCCCTCTAGCCTCAGTAGTTTTTATTTTATTTAAGGTTAAAGTTAGCCATGATCGTGTGTCTGGTACTGTGATAGGTGCCAACAACACAGGCCACCACCGGACAGTGGCTGAAAGTTTAACTGGCCACGGCTGAGAGTTTCATGGGTGGTGGCTGAGAGTTTCATACGGCATTATACGCTGTACAGAAAACTCGATCGGGCCGAAGGAACTTCAGCGCAATTTTTACTTGCTTTCTTTTCAAACGATTTCAGCAGAACTATCAGCCTCTGGGAAAATGCTTGTTATTCATTTGAATACCGTATACGAGTTCTTGTTTTCCATCAGGGTTAACCTTATGATGCGTAATAAAATAAATAAATTAATAGCTAATGTAGCATATCAATCATTAAATAGCATCCGCATACATCAATCTCCTGTATGAATAATTTCCATAATGAAAATTTCTGTATAAATAGATTAATAGATATGTTAATCGTCAATGTAGTGAGATACGGTGACACTTCTTAGTTCATACTGCTTCCTCAAGATTGCTCTAATTATCGAAACTAATTAGGGGTCTTTTATTGACTATAGGGTGATCAGATTTCAAGGCTTACGTGGAGCGTTTCAGTTATAGCATTGCTTGATGTACCCATGGTTGTCTTCTAAATGAATTAGATAAAAAATACAGAACTGAAAATTTTATGTACTTCAATGAAAAACCTAATTTTCATTTAAATTTTTATGTCAATTATATGTCCCCTAAATTCACCAAACTCCTCGTCACTACGGCTTACTCCATTATCGATGTTATTATATCCGTTCTTGTTTATTTAAAAGAAATTAATCCTGAAGGCATATACTTTAATTATTCAAATATTTTTTCTTAACTTTTGTAGGCAACTAGTCATATCTTAGCTATCTGTCTATCTATCTATATATCTATCTGTACACACGCACACACGTACACACATATATATCTATATGTGTGTGTTACTGTGATCAGGTCTTGAAATACAGACGAAAGTTCAGTTTCCACAATCTCTCCTTTCACCTTTCCTTTGAGCGCTTCTTATGTACATTTATGAATGTGTGCTAATCTGTGTATGTTTCAGCTTTTTACTTAAATTATCAGGCAATTGGTTTTCATATAGGCTTTACGACAAAATGTTGTGGTGGTGATGCGTCATTTACATGAATCTTCTTATAGGTAAAAACATAAGACGTTTGAAAAACTTGACACAGGAACATGTTATGATTTGGTCATGATCCAAGGCTTCCCGGAAGCAGAAGTCATTAACCAGAGGCGATGAAACCTGGATTCTGGGACTGACTCCTGCTAATGAAGTAGGATTTTGGTTCGAATTATCTCGTCATAACAGGCCAGGTTAGTATAATATGACTTCTATCGCCAGGACACTCGTTCGGAAGACGACAAAACATTTTGCTTAAAGTAACTTAGCAACTTATGCTACCATTTTCATCTCAGATTGTGTGTGTTATAGGAGTACGTTTGCCTTTTGAAGTTTATTGTTATAGGAAACTGGACTCTAATGTAACCACACCTTCAAATCTTTTGTATAGTTGTATTCATTTAACACTGACTGGAAGAACATAATAATTACACCTTACTGCACCATAAAAACTGTATAACTGCAATTACACTCGGCAAATCTTGTCAGAAATATGACAGAGTAATATTAATTCTAAGTCAGTTATAATCCAGGGATACTGAAGGTTCCCGCATATTGCTGAATTGTAAATAGTTAGGTATAAATGTCGCAGGGACAATTATAAAGCTCGATCAGACGTTCATGACAATTATTCTGGAAATGACATGGGTACAGAGCCTGGCATTGTCAAATGGATAGATCAGTAGGGGAAATATTGTGTTACAGACGAAGAAACGTTATGGGACTGAACCTTACACAGCATTTAGATGGGAAGACAAATTAACGTAAATTGTTCCTAAAACATTTTAACAGGTGTATCTGACGAGTATTTCCAAGACAGATCATAAACAAGGGAGATATAAAATGAGGCAGACAAGTCAAGAAAGTTATCATGTATGAATACGTTGCTAAGAAGTTACCAAACGTGGAGATTTATCACTATGTCAAAATATATATGAACACGGAGGGACCATAACGGATAATCCAGAATAAAGCGGAGAAAAACAATTTATAAGATGCTCATAAGATATCTCTCTCTCTCTCTCTCTCTCTCTCTCTCTCTCTCTCTCTCTCTCTCTCTATCAATTTTGAAGGGTTATCTACCTCAAGACTGAATGATCATGTGTCTTTATACATTTGATCTCAAGACACAAGACCTCGTCGTTGTCCCAGAATAATTTTTGAAGTCTTTCACGTGCAAATCTTAAAATCAATGGTCGTGTATCTTTGAGTTTCTCGACAAACAACGTTTAATAAAAGTGAACTTCGAAATCGTTGCAGACACTACTGCAATGCAACTTCATGCAATGAATAAATAAACAAATTAATTATTGACTACATGTGTGTATATATATACATATATATATATATATATATATATATATATAGTATATATATATATATATATATATATATATATATATATATATATATATATATATATATATATATTTATATATATATATATATATATATATATATATATATATATATATATATATATATATATATATATATATATATATATATATATATATATATATATATATATATATATATATATATATATATATATATATATATATGTGTGTGTGTGTGTGTGTGTGTGTGTGTGTACAGTCAAACTGTGAAATCAGTCATTTCGTGAAATGACTGAAATTTCAGGCAGATAGCGAAATGCACTTAGGGACATTTAATCCCCCAGGAGCTAGTACTAAACATTTATGAAATACATTTGACCCCCAGGGACTAGTACTAAACCCGGCGAAACAGTGTAGGTGACTCACTGTTTCGCCGTTTTTAGTACTAGCTCCTGGGGGATCAAATGTCCCCTAAGTGCATTTCGCTATCTGCCTGAAATTTCAGTCATTTCACGAAATGACTGATTTCACAGTTTGACTGTAACATATTTAAATATATATATATATATATATATATATATATATATATATGTATATATATACATATATATACAGTATATACATACATATATATATATATATATATATATATATATATATATATATATATATATATATATATATATATATATATATATATATATATATATATATATATATACATACATATATATATATATATATATATATATATATATATATATATATATATATATATATATATATATATATATATATATATATATATATATATATATACATATATATAGTATATATATATATATATGTGTGTATGTGTGTGTGTGTGTGTACACAACGAATGTCCTTACTGAACAAAGCTGTGCCTTCAAGTTGAAAGACATTCAGTCGGAGTGATGGAAGGTGGATTCTGGAAGTGAGTCCTTGTAATGAAGTTGGACAATGAATGCTGGAGACGAAGGATTAAGCTCATCAGGGCAGACAAGGGAAACGAGGTATAATTAACTGGTTTTGTTAGATCATTCTTGAAGATATTCTTGGAATGAGATAAGGAGAAGGTTCCTCGAAGAATTGCATTTGCATATGTAGGGAAGGTTTTGTTTACATGAAAACTTGTTTCTAATGAATGTTTTCTTTTTAATTTTTTTTTTATATTTTCCATAGATATGGCTAATGTCTTCAAGAAATATATTAGGAAGGTTAACCTTATTCAGTTTCTACCAAATTAAAAGGCATTATTGTTGCACAGTCTCATATTTGCGTAAACTTATATATTTTGGTGAAACTGGAAATGAAAGAGGAGATGTTGCTTAAAAAAGAGATAATGTTGGGACGCTGCTCACATATCACTTTTTAAAAAAAAAAAACCATCAACCCAGATGTGGGAAACATTATAATGTCTTTCGATGATAATTTATCCTGGGCGAAATAATAACTTTCACATTAATTCCACCAGGTAGTGGGATCACCTAGTGGAAAAAATTCAACTGCTTTTAAAACGGGCTAATGTAGACCACAACTGGTGTAAACGAAACCCAAAAGTTAAATGAGCGAGTTGACAAAAAGTGTTTTTCCTGCTAAATGACTTGCCAGTTTATTGCTAACTGAAAGGGGGACCTGCCTCTGAAAAAAAGTATATATATATATATATATATATATATATATATATATATATATATATATATATATATATATATATATATATATATATATATATATATATATATCCTCTCTCTCTCTCTCTCTCTCTCTCTCTCTCTCTCTCTCTCTCTCAGCTAATAAGAGGTCTGCCAGCTCCGGGAAAAACAATCTTTTTCATTGTATTCCTGATCCCTAGAGATAAAATACTGGAGTCTCATTTCTTCTTTGGTTCCCGAAAGATTCTATTGTGAGAGAGGAGGAGAATAATTGCCCCCATCCGTTCAATTCCCTCAACTTGAAAATCTCAATCAAGACGGAGAGAAAAATCCCTTTATTATCAGACCGAGAGGCCAATTTACAAAAACGCTGACTAATTTGGATGTAGTTATCTAAATATGTCTGGAGGAAATCTTCGGTGAAAAGAGATGACCTATTCCAGTTGGACTGGGCTCTCAAAATGAGATGTTATTAATCTATATGTTTTTGGATGATTTATATGCTTGACTACATTTTCAAGAACTTTTATGTGTTTGCACGTGTGTGTTTATCTGTTTGTATCGTTGTCTGTTTCTGTACATCTATTGATATTTATCCAAGAAGCATGAAAGGGTACCTATTGGGCCAATTATCTCTTCTTTTTAATTCTATGCTCGCAATCACAAACAGACTCTCAAATCCTGGAAAAGTAAAAAAAAAAACATTCATTTGTAATAAGTCTAAGACATTATCATACAAAGTAAGATCGAACAAAATAAAATAACCTGCATGAAAAGAAAAATACATAATTAAAAATGAGAATTTCTTTATTTAGCCCTGATTTTGAATATTCTTAATTTCCTTCCAGTATTCAATACTGTCATCTTGATCAGCTTTCACTGACTTATTCTCATGTAATTTTAATTCCTCCGAAAAGCTTCTTGGGTATTTGCTTTCCAGCTAATTAATAAAGGATTTCCTCTCCAGGACTTTATGCTAATTAAGAAAATATTTTCTTCCTTCTAATGAGGCAGAAAGAGTCAAGAGTATAATTTAAAAAATGTAGATGTATCATAACATATCGGATATTTTAATTAAGAAAATGAAAATTTCTTTTTCTGTTAAGGTGCCCGTCGTGTAGAATTTTTAATTTATAATGAATTAAAAAAAGCAAGAAATATCTATCATTATTAACATTATTATTGAGTTAAAAACAATTGTAGACAAAGTCGATGACTACAAAATGGATAAACAAGCATCTAAAATAAAAACACACAAGCACCGCGAAGCAAGTGATCATCGCGACTTCATAAGTGATAAAACTGCAAGGACTACAAAAATGTCGTACAAACATACAGGTTTAAACACAACCAAGAATAATGAATATTCCTTTTGAAATACAGTAAAGGAAATTGTTCTAATTATTTTTAAGAGGTTAATGGAGATTCCAGGGTACTTCTGCTAGTCTATGGAGAGAAGAATATCCCAACAATGTTATTGCAGAAGTTATGGAACCTTCTGAGAATAGAAAGGGTAAAAAAATTATGCCAGTCTTCACAACAGAGTAACAAACAGTATAGCTTTATGCAGTCGATCATTTTGTGATAATAAGAAGGATTAATTTCTGCGATTCATAAGAGCGATTGAAATATATGTCAATATGGCACCAATTACCCAGGGCATGTGCCTCTGGAAGCCCCCTTCCTCTGGGTCATTTCTCTTTTGTGTCATCAGGGGTACAGTCTGCAGCCAGAAGTTCGCCTCCTGTGAAATTCGGGAAAAGACACTTCAAATACGGACAGTCTGTGACGTTTCAACAAACAAAAGTGACTTAAGAATTCTTCTAGTTAAATCAAATAAAAACAAAATAAAATAAAAGAATGTGAAGAAATAATACAAGCGTGAAAATTATATGAAAATTAATAAGACCAAATACTGAAGGTAAAATATTTGGAAAATATCTTGGTATAAATTAATGGAGTTGATAAAAAAATTGCAGTATTTACCTTCAAATGCTGTTTACTCCATTTTAAGTTCTAAGATTATACCAGAAGTTACATCTCTTTGGGATAAACATAGTCTTATTAAAGCAACAAAAGTTTAGCTTATGAGTAAGATCCTATACAATAACAAAATATTGCTACAATGAACTCTTGATTTAGTACTTTTTACAGATTTCAGTGTATGGTTTAAACATCTTAAATACCGTTTAAATGCCTTTAAATATTTTGAATCCGAAGAGTGAGTAAATGAAGAATACTCATCTTCCGACACTAGGTCTAAAACCAAAGTCAAGTGAACAAGTTTGAATACAAGAATCATTTAGCCATAAAAGCTTAAAGGGAGAAACCAGTTTCAATTCTGATTTCATCACGGTAAAAAAAACTTATTTTTTTATGAATATTCCAATTAAGTTATTCGTTATAGGGACTAAAAGAAAAACGTATTTCCATCAACCAACCTTTTCCCTGAACGGTGACTTTTGCAAATGAGGGGTAGTAGAGATTTCATAAAATTTTACAGGGCCTCCAGGCTCAAGGGGTGGCCATTCGTTGATTGGAACTGCGGGGGTTCTGTAAAGAAAAAAAATTATAAGAATGACCATTATGCGAGGATTTTTT
>NC_089750.1:58102206-58107206 GCF_040412425.1 Macrobrachium rosenbergii
CCCACAAATCAGAAGAGTTTGCAAAGATGTCTTACCCAAAGCGAACACAAATCCTTCCTCTGGAACGATCTCCATGAAAATTGGCATAGATCTTGGCTTTAATTCCAGAATTGGTCCTGGAAGATGCGGATTTTTTCGGAGACCTGCGTCAATTGTCATTGTAAAAGACGCTGGCCAAAATTCGTATCGCTGTATGACAGAGCGAAAATAAAACATAAATAATTATTGTTATTATGTTGGTTGTTAGTGTTATTTTGACATTTAAAGTGACCTTTGGGATCCATGATGATCGTCAATAGGTCACACTGATGCCCGAGAGCTTTATACAGGGACTAAATGATTCGACCACCTCTTTGTTAAAGATTTGTGGTCTACAAAAAAAAAGTAAATAAGATGCATGATTTATAGCACTTTAGTAACTTTCCTCATTCGTAATAATTTCTTTTAGTAATGCTTGATCACTTGCTGTTATTATAAGCACCAATTCATAGGAAATAGCGTTTGATGAATCCTAAAATAAGGTCGTTTAAGCAAGAATACTTCTCGCTGATTGCAACTAGTGGTAATTACAAATCAGTATACTGACCATAATAGAAGCCTGGGCTGTTATTATTTCTTCTGGAGTCTTAGAATTCAAACATGTTTTGAATACTCGAGATGGCTTTATTTCGCAGTTCAGTTTCTCCCCCAATTTTCTCGCAGATTCTCGAGGAGTAATTTGAACGACGGAGGGGAAATGAGCACTTCCACTAACCATTAGCACATTATTGAATAACCCTGAAAAATAGGGACATATATGTAGTAACGCGCGCGCCCCCACACACACGTACACAAATACATATATATATGTATGTATATATACATACATAATATATATACACAAAAAAAAAAATATATATATATCTATCTATATATATATATATATATATATATATATATATATATATATATATATATATATATATATATATATATATATATATATATATATATATATAGAAGTCTGTTGACTCCTGCTAATATATACAGAAAATAATGATGGCCAGCGAATCTGCTGCTGAAGCTCAATGATAATTAGCCTGATCCTTATTCTGTTTTTAATTTAAACATTTGCTGATTTTACTAAATAAACCGTGAGCTCTTTCCGAAATACAGTTCGAATCCTTCTCTTGTGACTGTCCCATTTAACGAGAATATTTCCCATTCTGAGTCGTTTAGCTTAACATGGGTATTTCGTATTTTCAGCTATCGAATAATGTCATGGTACGCCCAAATAAGAAAAGAACAGCGTAAGTTTTTCCCTTAATGCCAGAGCGTTAAATGATAGGTAATAGAGGGACACTTCCCTGAATGTAGCTCATAAAACTCGTCTAATGGAAATTAATATTACATACCAATACCTAAGGCTTTAATACATAATAATATTCAGTTCATTTACTGCGGATTTCTAAAACTAAGCTTTATGTTGCAAGACAACGAATTTACGCTGTGCTTTTAGAATTCCAGTTAGTTTCAGGGGGATATGAGTGACTAGAGTAGAAACAACTCTTATTACTTTCCGTTAGAAAATGTTTTACTAAGCGTGATTGAACAATTTAGATTAAATATCATCGATGTCTTTAAGTTAAGGATTATACTAAGGTTTAGAGACATGGTTTTTTTTGCTAACTTACCTAATCTATGATCCTGGTCGCTTAACGTTTATTCAAATCATTGTGTGACATGTGCGACCGAAAGTTTGTTATCTGTATTATAGGTATAAATTTTTACTCTCAGAATTGTTCCAATAGATAGGATGTTAGCTATTACTAGAAAAGGACACAGTAAAAATAACTCTGCTTCAATAAGAAAGATATCAGAATTAGGAGAGAAGAAAAAAAAGTCAGTTTCAATCTTTCAGTCACCGAATACCTTCTGCAAGAGGTGACATCATGTGAGCGTGGGAAGTGATGGCTCCAGCCGAAAAGCCTCCAAGGGTGACTCTCGCCGGGTCCCCTCCGAACTCAGCAATGTTCCTCTGCACCCATCGAAGAGCTGATAATTGGTCCAGGGTCCCGAAGTTTCCGGGTATCACTTCATCCTCGGTGGTTAGGAATCCTGGATACGGTAGAGTCCTTTCAGTTACATTATTAATATTTTGTTTGATATAAATTCTTGAACTAGAAGTTTATTCTAACGTGAGTTCACGTCTATACAGAACAAAATGTGTTGCTTCATGAAAGACTTGAATCTAATGTAAAGGAAACTACTGATTTAAGTAAAATTTGTGCTAAACGCTGCAAAAAACCTCACACAAAAATGATAATCTGCACGGTTACTGTGTGTTGTGAATAAGCTCTTAAAAATTAATTAAAGAGTAAGTTAATATGTAATATAATTTCCTTAACGATGGTTCAAAGGTCATAGTCTTAGTAGAAGAACGATATCCTATTTAAATTATCATAAAATTACTCACCTAAAGCTCCGAGTCGGTAATTAAATGTAACGAGCACAATGTTCTGTCCAGCCAATCTTCCACCGGAGAGAACCGATGACGATCCACGTATAAATGCTCCTCCATGAATGAATACTAGCACTGGGAGACGGTCGCTGTCTTCTGATCCTTTTTCTGTGGACGGGAAAATGTATATTAAAATTTCTATCGAGAAATGATTTGGGCGAATGTTTCCCTTAATACATGAGTCTTGTTACCATCTACTTGGCTAATTGTTTATATTAAAACTTTTCAGTATGCACCGCTAGGAAGTATATATTAATAATCATCGATAAAACCAGTTTAATTCTATTGTAATAAAGTTAATTGAACATTTAAAACTTGCATGATGATATTTTATTCTGTTAAACGCTCTGCAATAAAAACTAATCTTCTCAAAGAGCTAAGATTAGATTAAAACTTTATCTTGGGTCGGGCTCCTCTGAGCTTAATGTCTAATTGTCCTTCTCGCTGCTTCGTTAAGATGTTTTTCAAGCGAACCAATTCTTGCAACATAATTATAATCTCATTATCATCATGAAAGATCTTATCTTTTTAAGCTTCTTATATTTAATGCTTATCCTTAACAAATGGATTAGGTCTTATAAAGATATATTGAAGAGCAGTGACATTATGAATGAAAGTCTTGCTTTTGTCATTAATTTTGTTTCCTTTTTTTAACACTAATGCCTTGACAAACTCAGAAAAGTAACTGTTTTTTGATTACTGAGTTATTTGCAAAATTTTAAGTAGTGAAATTTTGCTCCTATTTTTTGTCTAAATATTTCCAGAAGCCATTAAAACTTCTCCTTCAGACTTTCATAACAGAACAAAAAAGATACAGGCGTGTTAAGGTTGATTAAAATTATTCCTAATTTTATTTTAAGAGATAAGAAAAATAAAACCAGAAAATGAAGTCTAGCGGAGAACAGGGATTTGGACACAATAAATTAATTACCTGGTAGAGTTGGAGTGAAAATATTGAGGAAGAGACAGTTCTCATCTCCGACAATTTTTTTAGAAACCACGTCGAACTGAGGACACACGTTTCCGAAATGATTAGCATCCAGGTAATTGTCAGGCCAGGTATCTGTGGCATCCACAGGATCTTCAAACCTAAGGTCGCCTACAGGAGCGTGGGCATAGGGGATTCCTCTGCAAGAAATTAGGAGATAATGTAAAATTGGCCAATGTACTTTTAATCTCTTTTCTCATCAGAAAGCTAACACATTTGTATATCCTCAAACTGTTATTACATTCAGTGTTATAGTTTTAGAAAAACCTATATTATTCAAGCGTGAAATGGAGTAACCATTGGAAGAGACATGAATGTTCTTATGTACGTTCTTTTATTTCTGAAAGAAATGCCCAATAAGAGTAATGTTACACAAAGTCTGTCCTTCCCTGGAGAAATACTTCTAAAATTAGCGGCATAAATCACATACAGTGTCAACAAGGGCCATACGACTTTTTTACTTAGCTAACTATGAATTACGTTTATACTGGTCCCCAGACTCGTAAAAAAGTTCTCAGGAAATTGCATAAGTGTTGTTTTTTCTTTTATTAGAATCAAAGCTAAATTAATTATTAACTACAATTCCTTCTTGGTATCTACTTGGTAAATTATTTATGTTATGATTTTATATTATACGCAATTTTCTTAGGCACATATTACTAATCCTTAGGGTCTTTGATGCAGCTTTTAGAGGAAATTAGAGAGTAAGTAATTAGTGACTGTTACTCAGTACATTTTAGTTATCATTTTTTACGTTGTAATATTTTCTGTATAAAATCTGTTTAAAGGGTTGTTTGACGTTGTGTCCTTTTTATTAGAGGAACAGACAGACAGGAAATAGCTTTACTATCTTAATACTGTTAACGCCCATTTTCTAGTCAGAACTGATAATCTTGATAGGATAACAGAAGAGTATTTTTCTATCGAGATATGATTTGAACACTTTGGCATTATCAGTAATTCCCGGTAAAGAAGAAGTGATCGATAAACGTAACTGAAGGCCAAAAGATTAAATAATAAATTACAGTCAAAGTTAAATGAAAAAAATGCAATAAAAATAAGGGAAACACCATGAATGGAAGAATAGCGTCCATTTAAACCAAACCAAAGAGAAGAAAAAAGTCAGGAAATCTTTAAAGCAAAAGTTGCATTTTATCGAAGTATGAGAAATTTTGAAACTTTCTTGACTGACCTAAAGGCGTAATGGCTTCGCACGAGTGTCTCTTCACCAACGGAATCTTCTAAACGTCCTTCAATGACTCCTAAAGATGTCTCGTGCCTTACTGGGTCCCACTTCTCTGGCTCTTTAGAAAGAAAGTAAATGCAATGGCGCACGTATCTATGAAAATATCTGTGAGCCATAGTTAACTCAGACGCTCGTGCACATAGTTTCACATGTGTCATTGTCACACACTTACACACACCCGTTACTTTATATTTATCTCGTGTAAGTGGTTTTGTATTGGTAGTATTGTGCACGTATACCCACACACATACACTCATAACACACAT
>NC_089750.1:58109706-58119706 GCF_040412425.1 Macrobrachium rosenbergii
TCGTGTGTAAACACCACAAATTAAACACAAATTAATTACAAAGTAATTAAAATTCTCCTCACGATATTACTGTATCTTGAAGGTTGTTTTTTTAACGGTTGCTTGGACGTTGTGATCACTCAGGAGAAAGACCTTACTAACAGTATGCCGTGAATTATTCCTAACGACGGTTTGATAAGGTGATAAGCTATCTTCTCGTTATAGGCCTTTATCTACAGTAGAGGTCTATAGTGAAAAATGGCGAACCTTTCATTTGGTAAGTTGCAAGTTCGTTTGTTTTATTCGAATAACCTATTTAGTAAAAGCTTCATTACACATAAGGTATCTTTTCATGTTATTTAAACTTTCTTACTTATGACAGATATTGTCATTTGTTTTTTAAAATTCATGCGGCAATTAACTCGTGAGAATTCGCTCCTCATGATAAATGATACTTGGTAAACGCTGTCTATATTGTACTGTTGTCAAGCTAAATTATCTATGGTCAAGGAGAATTACAAAAGTCTTTTTTTTTTTATTTAGGGCCACCTGATAAAGTTTCTCATTGGAAGAGGGCAGTGCTACAAATAGATGATTTCTTATTTTTATCATGCTCAGTGTGCTATCTTCAACATATAGTTCATTAACTATAAAAAAAACTTTCACATTTTTCCAAACATAATAAGTTTTGAGTAGTAAGCATTGAAATAATAACTCTGATATTTTGATTTAACGATAATTTTTTCTTTTATATTTTAGAATAATCGTTATTGATTATGGACACTAATTTAAAAACAGTCGAAGTACTTATCAATGTTATCATTCATAGTAAAATGCTCTGTGGCAAATATTGGTGAACGGTACTGTATTAAAACTTTTTGGCTTTTTGGGGGGATATCAGTCCTCGCAATTCAGGAGAAAAAAATCGTTTTGAGAAAAATCATTCGAAATGATAAGCATCAATGTAAATATAAAATTTAATAGATCTTTTTATTAGTTACATTACTACAGATTAGCTTTAGAGACATGCTATAAATCCTAAGTTCAGTAATAATTACTCAAAGTATCGATATTCACTAAGAAAAACAACAGCAATTATATGCTTCATATAACTACAAGGAATGTTCAGTGTCTTTTATCTTCCATAACGCGTAACATACAGACAAAGCAGTGACTATTTCACATAAACCAGCAAGAAGAACATCAAATATACAAAGCCATCTCACATATTACATTCAGGCCTAAGATGAAACACAGTTCCTACATCCGAAGTAGGAATTATAATTTTTAAGGAAACTGTTAGGCTTATTGCGACTATATTAATTCCCTTTTGCAGCCTTATCCGCTAATTCAGTTGTAAAAAAAGTTCCAAAAATTGCGACATCTCATACAATCACGCACATAGAAACACACTCACGCGTTTAAATGTATACATAAGTACACACACACATACAAACACACACATATAAATGTTAATCCACAAATACCCCTTAATAGAGAATTAAGGGAAAAGTATAAGTGTATATCCCAGACAGAATTTGAACCTGCGTCTTGCAGAGGTGACATTGACACATAATTTTCCACTAAGTTATCAAGTGACGTAGGCTGTGATTTCCATGTTACTCAGCATATTCCCGTCGAATTCAGATGCTTTACTTCGCACTGAAATCGCCCCAACTCCACCACGATAGCCGTGTAATAGATTTGTGACACGTTGCTATTTAAAGATGGTTTGGCCACCAATTCACACTTGATTTGTAATTATATCTCAAATATTAAGCCCCTTGGGATTCAAAACTATTGATAAAGAGGTGATAGGGACGTATCCACTATGTCATACACACACACACACACACACTTGAGCGCTCGCGCGCACACACGTATGAATATATATATATATATATATATATATATATATATATATATATATATATATATATATAAATATATATATATATATATATATATATATATATATATATATATATATATATATATATATATATATATATATATATATATATATATATATATATATATATATATATATATATATATATATATATATATATATATATATATATATATATACTTTATATATATATATTTATGTATGTATATATATACACACATATATATATGAATATATATGTATATATACATATATATATATATTGTATATATACGTATGCATATAAAAATATATATGCAGGTATATAAATTTCTCTTTTGCATGAAATGTCAAACTAGTGCGTTCAGATGTCAGACTCCATGGTGTACACTTCTTTATGATTAGTGTATTGAAAGAAATATAATATATGTATATATATATATATATATATATATATATATATATATATATATATATATATATATACATATATATATATACTGTTTTCAATATAATAATCATAAAGATGTGTACACCATGGAGTCTGACATCTGAACGCACTAGTTTGACATTTCATGCAAAAGAGAAATTTTATATACCTGCATATATATATATATATATATATATATATATATATATATATATATATATATATATATATATATGTGTGTGTGTGTGTGTGTGTGTGTGTGTGTGTGTCTGTGTGTGTGTGAGTATGACATAGTGGATACGTCCCTCTAACCTCTTTATCAAAAGGTTTGAATCCCTAGGGGCTTAATATTTGAGATATAAATACGAAATAAGCGTGAATTGGTGGCCATACCATATATATATATATATATATATATATATATATATATATATATATATATATATATATATATATATATATATATATACATATATACATATAAATATAAATATATACATAATATCTACATGTATTAGCGAACCAAATGTCAGAAACAACTAACCGCTAAAACACAGAAGACATAAAAGATAATACCCACGCCATAACGGATTAGCATATTCAAACAAAAGTTTTTTCGAAGACTGACAATCTCAGCTTTATCCGCGACACAGACTCCCACTCGAGATGAACACCTTACAAGAGATTTCCGGGTATTGTGCGTGCCAAACTTGGAGCCTAAGTTTAAAAAGAAGGCGTGACTTTGCATAGGATATTAGCTCTGGCGTTTTAGCCACGAAGGAGTCTGTCCCGTGATGACTCTCTACTAGAGAGCGAGAGGAAGCTAGAAAGAGATTTTTAAAGTTCAAATTCGCTTCTTCTTTTCTCTTGTAACTTTGCTGTAATTTTTGTCAGTTGCTAAATGGAACAGTGAGATAAAGAAGGATTTCGATTAGAGAGAGAGAGAGAGAGAGAGAGAGAGATATTAGCACTGGCATTTTAGCCATGGAAGAGTCTATCCCGTGATGACTTTCTGAGAGAGAGAGAGAGAGAGAGAGAGAGAGAGAGAGAGAGAGAGAGAGAGAGAGAGAGAGAGAGAGAGAGAGAGATATTTTTAGAGCTCAGATTCGCTTTTTCTCTTCTCTTACTACAATACTGTAATTTCTGTCACTTGCTTAATGGAAGAGTGAGATAAAAAAGGATTTCGAAAAGGATTAGATTAGAGAGAGAGAGAGAGAGAGAGAGAGAGAGAGAGAGAGAGAGAGAGAGAGAGAGAGAGAGAGAGAGAGAGAGAGAATGATATTAGCACTAGCATTTTAGCCATGGAAGAGTCTATCCCGTGATGACTTTCCGAGAGAGAGAGAGAGAGAGAGAGAGAGAGAGAGAGAGAGAGAGAGAGAGAGAGAACAAGAAAAATATTTTTAAAGCTCAGATTCGCTTTCTCTTTTCTCTTACTACAATACTGTAATTTCTGTCACTTGCTTAATGGAAGAGTGAGATAAAAAAGGATTTCGATTAGTGAGAGAGAGAGAGAGAGAGAGAGAGAGAGAGAGAGAGAGAGAGAGAGAGAGAGAGAATGATATTAGCACTGGCATTTTAGCCATAAAAGAGTTTGTCCCCGGATGACTTTCTGAGAGAGAGTGAGAGAGCAAGAAAGTGATTTTTAAAGTTCAAATTTGCTTTTACTTTCCTCTCACTACTATGCTGTAATTTCTGTCATTTGCTAAATGTAACGGTGAGATAAAGTAGGATTTCGATGAGAGAGAGAGAGAGAGAGAGAGAGAGAGAGAGAGAGAGAGAGAGAGAGAGAGAGAGATTATTTAGGATTTCCATTTCCCTTTTTTATCTTTTTGTTTGTTACTTTTATGCTGTTCTCTCAAAAGTATTCAGCACTTACTAATATCATTTAGAGATAATACTGTTTTTTAACATTTCTGCATAGTTATACAATGAAATACGAAATACATTTGTAAGTTTAATGTTTAGTTTAAAGTAATCGCATCAATTGCTAACTCATCCATTTTCATTACACCAAACTGCTGAAAATAAGAATAACAACACTATGGTTGCGTGATATTATCGTATCTTACTTGTTCACACACACACTCACACACACACACACACACACACACACACACACACATATATATATATATATATATATATATATATATATATATATATATATATATATATATATATATATGTATATATATACATATATATGTGTATATACATATATATATACACATACATAGATATACACACACACACAGACACACACACACACACACACATATATATATATATATATATATATATATATATATATATATATATATATATATATATATATATATATATATATATATTATACAATTGTAAGATATAACTCAACATTACGCAATTATCTTTAATTATCCTTCACAATGCCTCTATGAAGGATAAGAGAGGAAACAAAATAGTTTTGTTTTACAGACTAAGACGTTCCCCTCGCCGGGTGAAAACGCGAAACCAACATAACTAAGGAAAAAATATCATCACATAAAATGCCTTTGGTTTCCTTCATCCCTTTGTAACTAGTAAAGCTAATTGCATTCGTTTACATTAATATCATATTTTATGATGAGCGTTTAAATCTACAATATTATTCTTAGATATTATCACTCCTGAAAACAGCAGGCATAAACTCAGTTTAACTTGAACCTGCATTGTGTTACATCGTAACCCCAGATAAAAGTGGGTGTTAGTTTTAATTGCTTTCTTGCGCTTCGTAACATAAAAAGAGAGAGAAACAGACATTAGCAAAGGAAATCAGTAACTAAAGGCAACATCAAACAAGTAAAAAATGCGCCGAAGTTTCTTCGGCAAAATCGAGTTTTCTGTACAGCGTATGATGCAGTATGAAACTCTCAGTCACGGCCCATGAAACTCTCAGTCGCGGCCCATGAAACTTTCAGCCATGGCCCGATGGTGGTCTGTGTTGTTGGCACCTTTAGCGGTGCAATACGCACGATCATGACTAACTTAAACCTTAAATAAAATAAGAACCACTGAAGCTAGAGGGCTGCAATTTGGCATGTTTGGTGATTGGATGGTGGATGATCAACATACTAATTTCCAGCCCTCTAGCCTCAGTAGTTTTTAAGATCTGAGGGCGGACAGAAAAAGTGCGGAAGACAGACAAATAGCCATCTGAATAGTTTTCTTTTACAGAAAACTAAAACCAGCACTTAATTGAGACTATTCAACAGGAAGTATTAAACGAAAAAACACCCATAATAGAGGATATAAAGTGTACATTCCATAATGAGCAGTTGAGGGTGTCTAGGCAAAGAAGTCTTCATATATCGCATTGCTGGAATTCATGTATATGATATTAAACAATACAGTTCATGAAAGATAATCTCATTATAAAGGGGAGAAATAATTTTTCCTATTATTGTTACATAATGATTACAGTACAGTGAATGAAAGTCTCTCGAATTATTACGAAATATTTTTTTGTTGTTCCACAGTAGAGTACTTTCAGAATATTCTTCAACAAATTTTAACGAATTTGCTGCTTCCAATACCCAACAGTAAAGTAATCTTAAAATCATCTCATGAAAGTTATTTCACTGAGAGCAAAAATATAATGTTTCAAACAAAGATAATATAATAGAGAAAAACACATGCCGCCAGTAATATCGATGTGTTATGTTAACTAGGTAAATGATCCTTCAAACGCTTTTTCAACCAAATCATTATATGCCACCTTAAGATTCACGATTACGTTCCTTCATCATCAGGGGATTGCAGACAACGAATGAGAAATCCGAGGCTGACCATTCTCGATGAAGATGGATTCATTTCTTTATGGAACCAACCCGTCATCTTGAATTTCTATTCATATTGACTGAATTGCAGAAATTCTTATTACTTGCTTACGTACAATTATGAAAATATAAAAAAGATAAGGTTCTTACTACTACTACTACTACTACTACTACTACTACTACTAATAATAATAATAATAATAATAATAATAATAATAATAATAATAATAATAACTAGCTCTGAAAACCTGCAATATTGGCTGATCGTTTGAGTTTGAGTTGTTGAGGGTCTTATCGAGTAGGTATGCGATGATGAATTGCTTCAAAAGTTTGATGAGACACTTGACTGGATATAGAGCCTGTGCTGGCATAAGGCCACCTTCATCATCAGGAGAGGAGAAGCAAAAAACTCTACGGGTTTTACCTGTGCGCATCAACTAGCGTCATTGTCGATTGTGGTTACACAGATTAAGAATGACATTTAAACATGGCGTAAACTTACAACGGACATAAAAATAGTTTTATAAATCAAATTAATGTCAAAATCTAAACACGAAAGCATTTTACTGAAGCGTATAGTATTCCCCTTGTGTTAATTATCAAAAGTACCCGGGAAATTGATTTTCAGCTGCTGGTAAAAGAAAAAAGTTTGTATAACGCCTTTTAATCTTTACTTCCTTTAATACGTATTTTAGAGCATTTACTTCTCTTTGGAGATATCTGAAAGAAAAAATCTGTGGCATCGGCTGTTTCCATTCTGGGGATTTTAAACGGCAAATATATTAGCCAGCCTACGATGCTGTATTAGTGGCCACCTAGTGATGTTATATATTAACCACCTCGGTGATTTTTAGGGGGGGAATAGATTAAAAAAAATTGGTATAGCACAGTGTATTGGGCCACTAATCGCGAATATTAAAGTAAAATGCAAAATTCGCTAAATTACCGAGGCTGTAGCCATAGTGATTTTTTGTCAAAAAAACTTTTCATTCAGAGTAAATATAATGCATCCTTCTCATATTCTTTTAAAGGTTACAGACGCACATCAGCATAGACACAGACATTCGAACATAAACTCACATACGTATACATATACATTTATAAACATACATGCATACAAATACACACACACATACATATATATATATATATATATATATATATATATATATATATATATATATATATATATATATACACTCACACACACACACACATATATTATATATATATATATATATATATATATATATACATGTACTGTATGTATATATATTAATGTACACCAACCCAATTCAGTAGCGAAACAAAACGCAAAGCGATAAATGAAATCTTGAAAGTCTGAAGGATCATTAAGGAAAAACTTTTCATAGCCCACTCTAGTCGTAATGTCAGAAGAGTTCCTTGTTATTTAGGAGGAGGTCGCGTTTAAAGGGTTTAAAGTGGGGCGGACTAAAAGACCTGAATGGGACGCTTACGATGCTAATATCTGGAGGTTCTGCGGAGGAGTTGTGTTCGGAGCACAATTGTCAAAACAGAGTGTTTGAAACTCTTGGCAGGAGAATCACAGTTGTTGGTTTGCAAAATTTTGCATTTTCATGGGGATGTAAGAACAGATTTGCAAAACATATCACTTGTTACATGCGTAACACATATTTCTTTCTCCAATAGGGAGTCTTTCGTCCTTGTACTTCTGTAGGAGGGATATCGTTTAAGGGAAGTTTGATCGAAAGTGTTTTATTATGGCATTTTTACATTTATGAGTTCTAAATAGATGTATGTATGTATGTTGTACATTCTAATGGAGAAAGAGGGAGAGAGAAGCGATGTCTGTATGTGTGTGTAAGTGTGTGTGTAAGAGAGAGAGAGAGAGAGAGAGAGAGAGAGAGAGAGAGAGAGAGAGAGAGAGAGAGAGAGAGAGAGCTACTCTGAAACTGGCAAATCTATTTTCCTTGACATAATGCCGAATAAGACCATGTTCACTATAAGAATTTTCGCAAAAAGAGAAAAAAAAACTATTAAACTGTACTAAAAGAAGGGAACGTAGATAGCAAACCAATAAAAACAAGTTTTCATTAGGTAGTTCAAAATTAAACTTCTTCCTAACAGAATGAGGCGGAACGTTGTATTAATGAGACGATGTTTCTATAACCACATACAAAAGGCACCGTCCATTAAGGAGCATCTGGCTTCAAGTTTCTCTAATTACTGAGAGGAAGAAGAACAGTACTCCGACATAAAGAAGTACTAGGAATGAAGTTTCCATTCCAGGAAAATAATGAAATCAATGGTACTTGCCGTGGAATTTTTAAATTGCTTCTTCCCTCCAGAATTGTGGGGAGACAGGTCAGACGGATAAAATCTAACTAGATCATTATAAAAGGAAACAAGAGCTGTGACCAGAGTATTATTCATTGTCTTCCATAACCAAGGAAAACTGAAAAGCTGCAATGATTCATAATAAAATAAATTTCGTTTTTGGTGCTACAAACCTTTTATTATTATTATTATTATTATTATTATTATTATTATTATTATTATTATTATTATTATTATTATTATTATTGAAATGGATAAAATAAAAGTTAATTTGAGTAATTTTAAGTGATTTAAGGAAAATTGTTACAACAATTGGTACAAATAGGGTGAAATAAATAAACAGATAAATACATTATTAGATATATATGTTTAAAAATAAATAAAACTACAAACATTTTAAAAAGAAGCAAAGCATGCCGCGTCAGATCCCTTTGCAAAAGACATTTCCAATGTTTCATGATACAAAAAAAAAAAAAAAAAAAAAAAAAAATTAAATCTGTACCATAGGGAATTATGGCAACGTAGGGCATCATTAAAATTGTATGGAAAATCAATATTTATGATATAAATAAGAAACAGGCATTTGAGAAGCTGCAGAAACCAGAACGGGAACTGAAGTCCCTATCAAATTAAAGCTTATTGAAAAGGAAAAGACGAATTCCCTACTGAATAAAGAATTGTTGTAAACAAAGAGTTGAAGTCCTCACACAAATAAAGATCTAGGAAAAGGAGAACTTGAATATCTTACTCAAATGAAGCTTAAGGAGGGGAAATATCCTTCTGAAGTAAAACTTGTGGAAAAAGAAGACTTGAATATCTGATTGAAATAAAGCATATGAGAAAGGAGAAATTAAATTCGTTTTGAAATAAAGTTTTTGGTAAAGGAGGACTTGAATACCTTACTGAGATAAAGCTTATGGGAAGGTAAAAATTAATATCCCTTTAAAATAACTCTTTGGAAAAAGGAGAACTTGAATATCTCACTCAAATAAAGCTTATGGAAAGGGTGAAATTAATATCCTTTTGAAATAAAACCTTGGAAGAGGAGCTGATTTTCTACTGTAGTGAAACTTATGAAAAGGAGCAGATGAATTCGCTCCTTGGGTAAAGCGGAGTTGAAATTCCTACTGAAAATAAAGCTCATAGAAAATGAAGAGTTGAATTTTATATTAAAATGAAGCTTATGGATATGAAATTTGAAATCACTTTCGTTCTTATGCATTCCTTCTATGTGTGTATGCGTATATATATATATATATATATATATATATATATATATATATATATATATATATATATATATATATATATATATATATATATATATATATATATATATGCATATATATATATAAATTATACATTTGTTTTATTAGTTTATTTCTTGCCTACAGATGCAAATGAAATAAAGCAATGTCGAGAGATCTAGCATAACAAATTTCTTCGTTTCAGCTAGAGTTTGTGTTTAATTTTCCAGTACTACCCTTTCCTAATCTCACGGTATTAGAAATATTGGAATTCGCTGAGCATCCTGCAACAACAACAACAAAAATATATATACACCAATAATTTACATATCTTTAT
>NC_089750.1:58124706-58142206 GCF_040412425.1 Macrobrachium rosenbergii
AGTTATTGGCCAGACATGTTTATAAGTACATAGGGAAAACTACACACTCTCTCTTTTTTCGCTCCGTTTGTTTGTCTCTCTCTGTGGCACACACTCGCATACACACAGACACAGACACACACACACACACACACACACACACACACACATATATATATATATATATATATATATATATATATATATATATATATATATATATACATATATATATATATATATATATATATATATATATATATATATATATATATATATATATATATACACATATATATATATATATATATATATATATATATATATATATATATATATATATATATATATATATATATATATACCAGAATTTAGATGTGTCATTACCCTTCTGTGGAATGTCTTTAACTTTTTCTTCCTTGGTAAATATAGGTAGGTCTATTTTGAGGAGCTAACATTATAAGATAATGAGTTTTTGGCTTACTCCAATTTTGTTATTCTTAATCAATATCAGTATAGGTAACAGTGGCTTCTGCTATATATGTCATTCAAGACCCTTTTCCGATTTCTATTGCTATTACCTGATTTTAGACGTCACCAGCAAATACTGCTTTTTTCGTGCCTTTTAACGTTACCCTTCTTTGCACCCTCCTAGATTTAATATCGAATTTCTTTAAGCCGTTGAATTAATGTGCTTTCCCGCTTCTGAGTGTCATGGCCGCGTTCGAAATGATCGTGACCATATGTTTCACTTCTCTTTTAATCATCACCGTCAATTGATTCCTAATTACATCGAATTCTATGCCATTCAAACAATTATTACCCTTAATTTTTTTTTTTTTATCCAGTTCTTCCAATGGCAAACTGAAAATACCTCAGAATTAGAATTGAAAGATTTCCTATTTTACCTCCAGGTTGGTGTGAAAAGAACGTTGGATTATTATTATTATAGTTTTCCAAACCTCTATGTTGAAAATACCCCGCAATGAGAGTTGAAGTTTCCTCTTTGATTTACAGAGAGAAGATGGAGGAAAAGGGAGGAGGGGTTTTGCATGAGTCCTATGGGAGCATCTTCTTTACTGGTCTCATAAACGCCAGATCTTGAGGCTTATGATCTTTTCAGTTAAAAAGTTTCACAGCTGCTAAAACTTAAACACGCTTTTTATGCCTCGCGGTTGCCTCAGCTGTTCAAGGTATCTTGGTTTATTTACAGTGAAGCTGACGTCTCTGAAAAAATGCAATGTTATGCAACAATATGTTGTTTATTGAGCAACAAGAGCATTGATGATTACGTTCTTCGATATAATATAGCGATGATTAAAGCGAAAAATCAGTTGTAAGTGCAACTGAAATGTTTGAGTATACCTTAGTTTAACCAGACCACTGAGCTGATTAACAGCTCTCCTAGGGCTGGCCCGAAGGATTAGATTTATTTTACGTGGCTAAGAACCAATTGGTTACCTAGCAACGGGACCTACAGCTTATTGTGGAATACGAACCACATTATATCGAGAAATGAATTTCTAACACCAGAAATAAATTCCTCTAATTCTTCACTGGCCGACCGGAGAATCGAACGCGGGCCTAGGAGAGTGCTAGGGTAAAAAAAATTGAAGAGAGTAACATAACTATCTTCGCTTTTTGTTATTTACGAAATGTTATTTTTACTTAGACTTACTGCTGTTTAAGTTATTCCCGTTTTGATTATGCCTATCAAAAAAATATAATAATTTTTAATGTATATGCTTCCTACTTTTTCTTGAGTATGGTCATTGAAACAATACACGAAAGAGGTTTCGTTAATATAATACCGGTACAAATTCAACGAAAAGGATACAAAATCTTTCTCCTGAAATGACCTCAAAAGTAAAAATGAACCTCCTTTGCAAGAGACTAAGAGAAAATGTAAAAAAAAAAGTCTATGATCACTTCACGCACCTCTGTCCGTGTATCGATTGATGAAAAAATGCCCAGGAAAAGATCTTCTGATTGAAAACTCAGATTGAATCCACGACTACAAAGAAATCTGATATAAATGGAAATATGGCCATCGCGACGCAGCACTTGGACCACATGCGGAGTGTTGCAGGATTCGAGCATAAATGAATAACGATAAGGAAAACTGACAGTGACGGAAGTGAAATGTCAGAAATAGAATGAAAGACTCGCATAATGAAACTGACAGGGATTTATTAGATGAATATGCCTGTGTCCTAACTGGGCGGAGATATGCATTAGGGACTCGACGTTTATTGATGTACCGGGATGTTCTGTGATCACTACACATTTCTGTAACTCTACGTTGTCTAATTAGGCGTCCTTGTCTACTCACTTAGACTTTACTGTTGTTTTCATACCAATATACTTATATATATATATATATATATATATATATATATATATATATATATATATATATATATATATATATATATATATATATATATATATATATATATATATATATATATATATATATATATATATATATATATATATATATATATATATATATATATATATATATATATATATATATATATATATATATATATATATATATATATATATATATATATATATATATATATACACACACACAACAACCACCCACTCAAATCCCTGCACACACACACACGCACACACACACACACACACATATATATATATATATATATATATATATATATATATATATATATATATATATATATATATATATATATATATATACACACACGGACTATTACTCAGAAAAATTTCCTAGTTATTTAATGTTTTTGTATATCAGGGGCATATGTATACTTAAGAAAAATTATGAAAGTACGTTAAACACAAATCATCATGGAATTATTTCAATATAAAATAGATATAGGGACATTAGGTACAATTATTGTTTATAAATCTTTATTTAAATGAATGCTAAGAAATGTAATATGAAAGCATGCATAAGCCTTAATAGACTGCACATTCTATAGTTTAATTTAAATATAAAACATAAACGCTGAATCCTTTAAACAAAGTCTTACTCACTATGAAGACTGACGTTCTCCTTCTCCTGACAGATGCTTTTAGAAGAGCGAAAGTACCAGGCATGGAAAAGTTCTGCCTTTATACATTTCAAAGTAACCGCAAAAGCGTACTCAGGTTTAATGCCTCCCTGGGGACTTTTCTCTGGGTTTCTTAACTCCACGTCAGCCATCAAGATCGTGTTCTCCTTTCACGGTTGCTGGAGCAGGAAGAAATATCTCGGAGGGCCAAAATGCGACACGAAATTCATCATATTTTTTGTTTTAATTCTCTGGATCTCCGTGAGCATGATGTCAGTATTCCAGTCTCCATTCATACAGTTTATTAATTTCATTAAAGCATATATCATTTAGGCTCTGTCTAAAGTTGACTTTAAGTAAACGTTGATGATTTTTGAGAAATGTGATGTAAGGCTTTCAGCATAATCTCTTGTAGATATTACTTTTTAATACAAAAACTAAGAATGCTTAATATGTGGGTAGCATATGCTAAAGGTCATATAATGCTTGCGTTTAAGCCACGCCTTTCACTCTAGCCTGTCGGTTTTGGATTTGTTACAGAAATATTTTTGTAAATTAATAGTTTGAAAAGGTAAACAATAGTAAAACACAGGACAGGGTTTCTGATAAAGCTAAACATTGGGATCCACCTCGTTCAACTTTATTCTCTATTGACATGCACTTAAAATATTTATTGCCATATTTATTACTATATTTATTGATTATGTATGTGTGTGTTTGTATGTGAGACATGTTAATCTAAGGGTCCAGAACTCAATAAGTACCTATCATACATTCTAAAACAAGATAATTTGTTACAAACAAGTAAGATGCAGTTGGATAATTATAGAATGACTATTCTTATATTTGACGAGACAGTTACGCTAGTCATCATATGAAACTTACACTACATTTAATTTTTACTCATACTCATATGTCCGAGACTGTAAACACTGGCAGGTTTCAGGAGTTTTAGATCTATTTATAATACATTAACTAAAAATATATTTGTTTTGTTTTAACTGTCATTAACACAGTTTATAAAATCAATGTTTAGTATTTCCTATTTTGTATTTTTTGTACGGTCAATTCTCAAAATACATAATTTAATGAAGTACTTCGACGATTCATTTTTGTATTTATCCAAAGAAATTATCAGTGAAAAAAGTCGTCATGCTAATAACTATGGCAGAACATATGATACAAAAACTAAGTATTTTGAAAGCAGATGGGCAGCAGAATTAACCTAAGTTAGTTATATGTCCTATATTTCAGTAAAGCAAAATGAAACATTGAGCCACAAGCACTCATAAGACAGCTTGCCTCATATGTGTTTCTGAAAACATGCCTAGCCTCTGTGCACCTTCAGTGTACCATATCATCAACATGGCTATCAAAAATGTGTTACGGAAAGAAAGTAATTTCAATTTACAATAATTCCTATAAGTATAAATCAAGAGGAGTGGCATACGACATGATCTTACACAGTTGGAAAATGAAGAGTGGTACGTTGAAATAAATTCTACAAATATTTTATGAATTACTTATTAAAACATTGCAAAATTGAAGCCTTTATAGTACGTGTATGGATGATTCATTAAAAATTTTCATAAAATTAAGATGAATTATTATTATTATTATTATTATTATTATTATTATTATTATTATTATTATTATTATTATTATTATTATTATTATTATTATTATTATTAAGAAAACTAAGTTAAAATTGTTAATCATCAAAAGTGTCTGAAATCGACTGCTCTTTCGAATGGGGAAAAAATCTCACTAAAATATTATAATTAAACGAAAGAAATTGTACATTAGATGTAAAGATTGTTACAAAAATACCTTCAAAGAGAATCTAGGAAGAAACGGGTTTGAAGCCCATTGAAAATGACTCTGAGAAATCTCGGAAACTGCTCTACCTGTCAAATGACACAAAATCCAGGTTACAGTTGACAAGTCCTCCTTAACTTTGGTCCCGAAACCGTAACTTCTGTTAATTTTTCCAGCACGTAACGTACAAGTGATACAGAGTTCAAGTTTTCGAGCTGTTAGGCTTCCCAAAGTTTCGTTGACTGCCAATGATCTTTTGCAGATTAAAGAGACACTGTTTATACAGTGATTCACAATCTACTTTTAGTGATGGCACCCAAACTAATGTAATAATTACCGTGGCAGCACTTCTTCACCATCCCACCATATCGCATGAGTTAACTTCTTATCTAATGAATAAAATTATTATCCGTACTCAAACCAAAATCAGCACACCTTATATGCAGAAATATACTGTACAAACAAAGAGTATATCAGAAGAATTAGATAAAGTTAAGCATTATGAATGCAGACTAACATAAAAAAAAATATGATAATCACTTTTTATATATATATATATATATATATATATATATATATATATATATATATATATATATATATATATATATATATATATATATATATAGTATATATATATATATATATATATATATATATATATATATATATATATATATATATATATATATATATATATATATATATATATATATATATAAAGTAGACACATAATGATAATAATCATATGAAGACTTCTGCAAGCTTTTTTTTTTACAAATGTCCATTGAGATGATCTAGCCAAGACCAAATTCATGACAATCTTGTGGCACCTATAGGCACTGTCTGTGGCACCCCAGGGTGCCACGGCACCTAGTCTGAGAATCACTGGTTTATAAAATGATGCTAAATGAATTTTATCAGAATATCCGTGTGTAGTATTTAGTTTTAGCTATGATGATTATCAGGTTTTAGACATTTGAATGTGCATAGTTGAATGATGATAAATTTTCTGACGTAAAATAAAATCAGTAAAAATAATTCTTCAGGCGAAAAACTAGATCATTTCATTATAGTTTTCTTAATTTCCTCTGGGGTGAAATTGTTTTCAACGACAAGACCATAGTAAGTAAAATAATTCTTGAATAATAAATAACCAAGCAATTATCGAGACTTAATCAGAAATGACATTGACTTCGACATTCACTGAAAGGTTTCCCTTGGAGAAGAGCCAGACATTAAAGGGATAATGAGGATAATATTATGATTTATCAGCTACCCACTAATTATTGGCTCTCATATAAAATACGAAGCTTATTGCAGACCTGTAGCTAAATATAATAATTAAGTGAATCGGCCTTTCTATATGGAAACAGGGCACCAATGAAACATGAACACATTTCTTTCACACAGGATATGATTTTATTACTCTTATTCTTATACGCCTTTTAGAAAGTTGATGGTTAAACATAAATTCCACTAATAAGGTAATGAATAAGCTAGTGAAAGCATTGCAATCTCTCAACATAGTCGATATTGCTTTTTACTTTTCACCTCTATTTTTCAGATACAGGTGAACTTGAAAGTCAATAATTGTATTTTATTGTATATTTCATGAAATTTCACCCTAATCTCTCTCTCTCTCTCTCTCTCTCTCTCTCTCTCTCTCTCTCTCTCTCTCTCTCTCTCTCTCTCCCCTGATATGATAAAGCCAAAGTGAACCACCAGTCGCTCAATGAAAATGAAAATGCATACCTCCGCCTAAACAAATAAACCTCTTATTGTCAAATTTTGCGTGCAGACTGCATAATTATCAAGGTTGTAATAACACAAGTACCTCACACCAGACCAAGTTAGTCAGTAAATTATAAAGCAATCAGTCAGCCTATTTCGGATGTATCACATGAACAAAGGTGAGAACCGAAACATCTGAAACATATTGCAACATATGTTGCCGTGTGAGTTAATTACTGGAGAGGAAAAACAATATTCACAGTGGTAATGTTTTACGTGCACTCTTCAGCAATGTCTTATGTGCTATTTTCGGGGGGAAAAAATATGGTAGATATGATCTAATACCGCACGTTCAGTATTAATAATACAAGGAAAAAAATGGATGGAAGGCCTGTGATATTAATGAAAATATTTGTACAATGGCACTTAATGAAAGGGTCTAGTCATCGGTATTTGTCTATCAATCCATCTATCAATCATCTTTCTGTCTTGAATTACATCATCATAGGATGGTTTATCAACTATGGAATGGTAGAATGTACGACGAAATCACGAGAACAAAACCAAAGAAAATATTCACGAAAGGCCAATAGTACCGAAATCGCCAAACGAAGTCATTGAAATTCCTTAACAGCACCGGTGCTCCGTCACCGAGATCCTAATTCATTATGCACCGCATTCGTCCGACTCCCCTCTTTTTCCCTGAGCGGAATTTCAAAGTCCGGGGAATTCACTTTGCAGGAACCGGTTCCATCATTTTCTTTGACGTGAATAGATTTCCCGAGTCATTTCCTGTTTTAAGGAGATGATACTAATCGCGAGAGGCTGTGGGGGATTCCGTGAGACTTATATGAAGAAGTATGAGGGCGGTGAAGGATTCGGGCAAACTGTGATTAAATCTCAGATGATGTAGGAGTCTTGAGATTGACAAGGAAGATGAAGATGCTTGAGTGTTTTGTCGCCGCTGCTATTCAGTTGTATTTTCATTTATGGCAAAAGGACTTGTCAATTCTGAGTCCATTTAAGTTATACAAGTAACAAAATGCCGGAGGATTCCCATAAAATATTTGTTTAGACACTAGTCAAATATTATTTGCAAATATTTGCTCCAGTTTAATGCCATAATTGATCAGTATACGAATTGTATGTACATACATACACACACACATATGTATATACATGCGTGTATATATATATATATATATATATATATATATATATATATATATATATATATATATATATATAAATTGCTTTAGAAGAAGGAGTTATTACATATGAACGGCATTAAAAAACATGAACAATGGCGCATATATTTTTTATAAAAGCCAAAACGTTTGACACCAATATCTCTTATTTTGAAATATATGTATTCACATATTGCATAATTTTCTATGCATAGTAAAATTACACATCTGTTTAATTCACAAGAAATGAAAATCTTCACACAGCTGTAAGAATCTGCTACACACTTCACGCATCCTATTCGATTTGGTCAGTTCTTTAATTGCACTTAATGAAGAGAGGGGAAGGTGGGAGGGCAGCTGTTCTGGAAATGAAATGAATTGAAATGAGAGAGAGAGAGAGAGAGAGAGAGAGAGAGAGAGAGAGAGAGAGAGAGAGAGAGTGGGGGGTTAGGGGAAGGTGGAGAGCACAGGGATGAAATAGCCTCAAAATAGAAAAGGTATGAGCGAGATGAACAGAGGGGTCAGTCAACAAGAGATGATGATTAGGAAAAAGATCCGCAGAGAGAGAGAGAGAGAGAGAGAGAGAGAGAGAGAGAGAGAGAGAGAGAGAGAGAGAGAGAGAGAGATGGAAAATAGGCGTTAATTTATTCAGAACCACAAGAGTAGCCTAGTCGTGCGCCTCATATAGTGAAGAGGTGTAAACATTACCGCAGGAAATTACTGTGATAAATTCTAGCTGTAAACTCCAGGACAGAGCTGTTCTCTCTGAAGTGCTAATAAGATCTAGGCTTTTTTTTTTTTAAGGAAAGACCGTCTTTTATATTATATATTAAAATACTTAAGAATTACTCCTGAACATTATGCTCTCATTCTTGTAAATTCTGCTTTTTCAATTGACAAAATTAGATAAATCGGATGGTTTTTATCTGTGGATCTGTTACTTACAGAATTTCAGAAAAAGAATCTTTCATAAATGAACTCGACGGAGTCACTGAAATACAGTTGTATTGGCGTGCTGGTCAGAGTCTAGAGGTCCTTTCACAGCTTGAGACGCTTACGACATGCCACAGGGCAAAGGCTATTTCTGGCATAAGGCCAACCTAGTCTAAACCAGCAACCAACTGGGCGAGGAGAACAAAAATATAGATTTGTCATATCGTAAAAAAGTGAATTTGACCCTTGCATAAATATCACTGTGACGACCATGAAAGCTTAATAGTTCTCGTATCAAAGGTAGTTAGGTTTCATATCGAATCATAAAAGTAAAACTGCACTTTATTGTAAGTGTTATGTCATCGTAAACATTTATGGGGTACTTAGGAGATGTGATGTTGATTGCTACTTAAAGTCACTCACTGTTGTAAATCTTCAGATATCAAATTAGCATGTGAAGTCCGTGTACAGTAAATTCTATGATTTAGAAGATGCAAAAAGTTTATGACTTATTTAATAATTCAGCTAAAATCTTGATGAATTGATATCTCTCATAATGTGTTTTTGTTATGTCTTTCCTATTTTGCTTTTACTTATTAAATTTAAAGTTAAAGTACTCCCGGGCCTCTGTTGGCTCATAGGGCAGGCTTTGATCTCCTGTTTATTATATGAATGAATATGCTGATTGGTGCTCTTATTTCTTTTCTATTTCATTTTGCTTTATTTACCTTAAATTGAACTTTTTGGTTACTGTACAGCATATGCTTCGAACATAAGCATTGTGTAAATTCTGTGCATGAGTAAATCAACTGTGGTGCATGGTCAAGGGTTAGAATTACCCAACGCCATCTATTTATGCTCACTAAGTGACCCAAGGCCGCAGTGCCCTGACCTTTCCAGAAGCTCTCATATGACTAGGAGCTAATGTGGTGGAAAGTAATGTCTTTGGTCTACCTTGCTTGTGGTGCTTTGTAGAGTGGGATTCTAGTAATTTTTATCCCAGTGCGATGTGAATCTACAAAATTGTGTGGGGTAATTTTTACCCCAGTATAATGTGTACCTGTAAGTATGTGTGAAAATTTGTACCACAGTGCAATGTGAACCTACAGATATGCGTGGGGTAATTTTTGTCCCTGTATAATGTGAACCTGTTAAGTATGTGAGGGGGAATTCTTACACCAGTGCAGTGTGAACCTACAAATATGTGTTGGGTAATTTTTGCCCAAGTATAATGTGAATCTATAAGTATGCGTAAGGTAATTTTTACATCAGTGCAGTGTGACCTACAAATATGCGTTTGGACATGTGAAATATGGTGTAGTAACTTTCTTCCAATGCCAGAGAGAAATCCTGTATTGGTTATTTATTTTTGTTGCATTTTCTATTTTTTTATACTTACGGGTTTTAAATATTCCTTTTTAAGTGACTAACGTCTTTCATAGGTCTAATTTGACAGAAAAAAATTAATTACTTTTATTTCTTTTTTCATACTGTATGAAAGTTAAAGGAAAATGAACCTGAGGAATTGGAAAATGAAGTGATATGTGACACAAATGATGACATCTAATGAGGATACTGAGGGGTTTTGGGATGAATATTTTCAGTGGGGCAAGAAAGAAAAAAAGAAAGACATACGTTCAAGAACTGTTGACTCTGGAACTACCTCAACAGACAAGCAAGTTCAGCTTTAGGTGGAATTGTCATTCATAGTCAACTATGGCAATGAGGACAGCACCACGGATCATTGTTAGCTCCTTCACCCCAGGACCAACACAGAGGGTAAGGAGTGCAGGGATCCCAGAAAAAGCTATGAACTTGATGTTTTACAATGACATTATCAGTGAGATAGTAGTGTGTACCAACAAAGTCATTCCAAGAATGGCTGCCAAGTACAGTTATCACAGGGCTAATAACAGGAAGGGACAACGTAGGTGTAAGACCTGTGGACACCCTGTGTGCCCAGGCCACAACCCCTCCTGTCTGTGTGGGTTGCTTACAGTAATGTAGATATAAACTTAGTAATCAATCACCAAAGTGTTCATTCGCAAGGGGAGAATAACTTTTATAGCACATACATTTTTTGAATTTCAAAGAAATCCTCTGAAGTTATACATTTTCGATGGTAAAAAATATAAAACAAGGATATTTTTTGCTCGAGCGTAGTTTTTGGAGTTTAAAACGTAAATCTAATAGCATTTAAGAGAAACCTCAAAATAATTTACAGTTTAAGAGCATTTCTTCATGTGAAATCAGTTTGAAAATATTGTATATAAATTTTAAGACTTTGTGACAATAGCTTTTATAAACAAAGACGATTTGTATTTAAAAATACTAACGGTTAAACTTAGAATGATAGCGATATATGACAACGATTCATTTACGTGACAGTGGGAGGAGTTAATGACGTCATCAAACTTAAGTTATAAACTGCTACCCATATTATTATTATTATTATTTATTATTATTATTATTATTATTATTATTATTATTATTATTATTATTATTCAACAAGCCTAACTAACAATAATAATAGCAAACGCCCACATAATGCAATGGGCACAGGTATAACAGTAATAACACCTATTATTATTATTATTATTATTATTATTATTATTATTATTATTATTATTATTATTATTATTATTATTATTATTATTATTATTGCTGTTGTTGCTGCTGCTGTGCTGTTACAACAGTGAACTAAATGAAAATATCTTAAAGCCATTAAATCTGAAAACAAAATTTCGTTGATATATCGAAAAATTCCCGATACGATATATATTATTCATTTTGTTCAGTCGAATAGCCTAAAACCTTTTTTGGCCAAGTAGACTGGGGACATTCATTTGTCAAATTTTTAGGATGCAGTTTGGGATAAATACTGTACATACACATTGCGTCAAGTGAATTAGAAGGATTCATTTTCCAAGCTGTGAATTGTATCTGTGTATCTATCTATCTATCTATCTATCTATCTATCTATCTATCTATCTATCTATCTATCTCAATCTATCTATCTATCTATCTATATATATATATATATATATATATATATATATATATATATATAAATATATATATATATACACACACACACACGACACGATGACACCATGAAAACAGAGGACACCTACCCATATTGGTGGTAAAAGTTAGACTAAAAACAGAGGTAAATAATATAAGTGAAAATAAAATACAAAAACAAAAACATTAGGCAATGAACAACCTTGTTGACGATGATTGGTTGTTAAGTGTCGGAACAAATGTTTTTGTTTTTGTATTTCCTTTTCACTTATATTTTTACCGCTGTTCTTAGTCTAACTTTTACCACCAATATGGTGTTTTCATGGTGTCATCATGTTCTTTTCAATATAATTAATAAGGAGAGAAAAATAAATTTTATGTATACTTTTTATCTTATATACACAATTATTTATTATTTTAACAGGTTTTTCATCCTTGAAATTGCATCAAGCGAAGTGAAACGTCGGCTTTGGAATAAATGCAATGTGAACAGAGCGCCTTTCCATGAACACCTGATCGTTTATATAAATTTTATATATATATATATATATATATATATATATATATATATATATATATATATATATATATATATATATATATATATATATACATACATACATACATACATATATATATATATATATATATATATATATATATATATATATATATATATAAGGATGAACCAGTTTCCTTACAGCTTCAGGTTAGAAGGAATTGTTGTAAGTGGGCATGATTACTGAGTAAAAAGCCATTGGAATGATTCTCTTTTGAGAGATCAGGGCGTTCTTTATATTCTTTTTGATTAACATTTCTTTTCATATAAAATTCAAAGAAACAGAAAATAAATGTTCGAAGCTTACCGATGGGTTCAAAGATCACTCGTTAATAGGATACATATTGTGAACACGTAATAGGATTCATAACTTTTCTATTAGGATCAGTCCACGGTCGTACATAAATCTTCCTCTTTCTGCCATTACCTTAATTTAAAAACAGGCTAAAGAAAGAAGACACCCTAACAAAATATAAACAAAAAGAGATTCAAGTTTGGTGTGGGGGAGCTAAAGAAAGCGAGGGAACAGATATTGGATGATCAGCCTCCCCTGTTCTTAAAACTCTTAAGAAAAAAAAATCTTTAACATTTAATACTAATATATTATTAATACAAGAGAAATTCAGCTCTGTTAATTATCACATAATAAATGTGAAATCCGTTCTTCGTTGTTAATGTTCTACTACCAAGATTATTTTACGCAGTGATAAACATTCCTAAACGAAAGTGTTCTCAGCCGTGTATTATTTTGAGTTAAATGATATTGCAGGAATTCCACGATGCATTCATGTCAAGAAAGATGTAAGAAGGAAAAGATATAATATGCCGAAGTAGAAATAAACCTTACAAAATCACATATTTCAAATAAACAAAATATAAACAAGAGAAATAAAAAATATATATATGGAATGGCAGTAATGGCGAAGTTAACAACAGTCTTGGTCCACAAGGAATCACTTTTATGTCTCTTTCAATTTCAAAAGACGCTTTAATCACTCATTTCTTATGACTCCTGATTTTCTATCCTCTCCCTCCATACTCAGGGTTGTGGGAAGAGTATATTGTTGGGATGTGTGGTAATTAGAAAGCAGTTTTTGATACGCAGCCCTCATTCGTCTCTCCCCTAGGGAAGTCACATCAAAAGAATTATTGTTGCCTAGTCGACAAAGCTCTGGTGGTTCATATCTAAAACAGAGAGAGAGAGAGAGAGAGAGAGAGAGAGAGAGAGAGAGAGAGAGAGGAAACCCTTGTAACAAATGAAGGAAGTAAAGAAAAAGAGTGTCTCATTCAAAATGAGATTCTATCTTTACTTTTCTTTCAGTATGACGTGAAATGAAGATGATGGGGAAACTGTCGTGATATATATATATATATATATATATATATATATATATATATATATATATATATATATATATATATATATATATATATATATATATATATATATATATATATATATATTTATATATATATATATATATATATATATATATATATATATATATATAAATGTATACTTTCACACACACATTTATATATATATATATATATAAATATATGTATATATAAATAATTCCTTGGGTGCAGTTGCTCTCACGTTCCAACTTCTGTTAGGTTGTATAGCCTAGTGGGCAGCGCCCTTGCCTTTCAATTGAAAGACCTGGGTTTCGATCCTGATGCGAGTCAGAAATTTATTTCTGTTATACACGTGATTGTGTGTTGATTATTTCTATATATATATATATATATATATATATATATATATATATATATATATATATATATATATATATATATATATATAAATACTCATACGCAAAGGAAATAAGGATCCCAATAAAAACAATATAATCCCAGATTTATTTGTCGGTTTCAAAATAACATATATGAAAAATTTAATTGTCATTTGTCATATATACTTATTAATCTATATGTGAAATGTGTCAAGTGAAAAGCCCCCAGCGCTTTGCCATTCTCAACATCAGTCACCGAAAAATCTTAACGGCTTATCACAACTACGTCTCATTAAAGTGATAGATGACGAAGCTGCTTGAAACTTCAACATTTAATAATGAATCTTGGTCATCCATCACTTCATGCTCGAGGACCCAGTATGCCTAATTCGATTTTGAGAAAAATTGCAGGAATAACTTTAAGCCAGATTTAAAGTTCAGAACACCAGTCCTTGAATGTTTCATCGTAGGAAACGAAAACAATGGAGCATCGATGATCTTGTACTTCCTTGACAACTTGTTCCTTTTATTTATCTGAACAATCACAGCAACCAATAATAATAATAATAATAATAATAATAATAATAATAATAATAATAATAATAATAATAATAATAATAATAATAATACTTTATTTTAGCTCTTGGCCATATACAATGTATACAAACAATTACATTTTCTTTGGCATTTTCGAATCATAATACCTACTTAGAATCACTGGGTGAATTATGAGTGCCAAAATCACCTCTTAATTACTCGTCACTGTGCCTTGTGCTAAATACATTGGCAAGAGAAGCAGCCCTTTCCGATGGAAAACATCAGTCTAAAGGAAAGGAAAAGGAAATCTCCCTGGGATATGTTTACATAAAGAAGGAATTAGTGCCAAGAAAGAATAGGACGTAAATGCTGCCTTTATTGGATGCGGCTCAGTAACATTGAATGGCTTTTTTATTTGCCCTACCAAAAAAAGGATGGGAACTATTTAGCATTCAGAGAGAAGTTCTATCTTGCTTTAGTTAGTGTTACAAGGCATGTCCAAATTAGTGAAGTAGCAGTATATAAATATATATATATATATATAGTTTATATAAATATATCTATATATATATATATACATATATATATATATATAAATATATATATATATATATATATATATATATATATATATATATATATATATATATATATATATATATATATATATATATATATATATATATATATATATATATATATACATGTATACAGTATATGTATATGTATATATATATATATATATATATATATATATATATATATATATATATATATATATATATATATATAAATATATATAAATATATGCATATATATATATATACATATATATATATATATATATATATATATATATATATATATACATATATATATATATATATATATATATATATATATATATATATATATATATATATATATATATATATATATCACATATTACCACAGGTAAAAAATAAGAGACGGAGTGTAGGTCCACACTTGACAGGTGTCAGGGAGGCGGGGTTTGGAAAACTCATTAGTACTGCTGCCCCTGTACTGTGTTTAAAAATATGATAATCTTATTTCCATATATCTCTACTGCCTACCTTAAAATTTAAACAAATTACAAATTTATTTTGATAATAAAGGATCAAATTTATACATCCCTTGACTGATATTCATATTATGGCTGTAACTTTCTGTTATACAGCTAGATTCAGTGATATTCCTTTCCAGTGCATTATTAGAATATACAATCATTTTGGCCCTTCTCAGTTGATAGCAAGATTGTTCTCACTAACACGTACAAAAATACCACTGTTCCCTTGCCCATATCTCACATATTTTTTTATTTTCCATTTCCATATTGAATTTAATTGATGGTACTAATTGATTTAACTTGGCAAAAAAATTATTTACATCCTCGTTCCTGGCTATACACAAATTATGTCGTCAGCATACCTAAACCATGTTACACTGCATGGAATTATGCTGTTTAATATTTTCTTTTCAAAAAATTCCATATATAAGTTACTTAACACTGGGGATAGAGGGTTTCCCTATTACCATACCAAAATTTTGTGAGTAAAATTTACCATTAAATTCAAATTTACATTTTTCACACATAATTTATTCAGTTCAGTTAAAGTTCTTTTAGAAAATGGGATATCCAGCTGTGTGTTTTCTAATAATTCCGATAAAACTCATCAGATCATCAGTTGGCACCTTTATGAATATTGATACTACATCAAAACTCACAAGCCTGGATTCACTATTAATCTGTACACTATTTTGTTTATTTATCATGTCCACATCATTCTTGATATTGGCATTTGAGATAGTAGTTGGTTCCGCATCTTACAATCTTATCTAAGTACCTAATCGATATCCTTAACCAATTGGTATGTACTATCTCAAATGCCAATATCAAGAATAATGTGGACCTGATAAATAAACTAAATAGTGTACAGATTAATAGTGAATCCAGGCTTGTGAGTTTTTATGTAGTATCACTATTCACAAAGGTGCCATTTGATGATCTGATGGAGTTTTTATCGGAATTATTAGAGAACACACAGCTGGATATCCAATTTTCTAAAACCACTTTGACTGAACTGATGAAATTATGTGTGAAAGAATGTAAATCTGAATTTAATGGTAAATTTTACTCATAATATTTTGGTATGGCAATGGAATTTTTTGAAAAGAAAATATTAAGCAACATAATTCTACGCAATGTAACATGGTTTAGGTATGTTGACGACATAATTTGTGTATGGCCAGGGAACGAAGATGTAAATAACTTTTTTGCCAAGTTAAATCAATTAGTACCATCAATTAAATTCACTATGGAAATGGAAAATGATGGATGCTTACCCTTTTTGGTAGTCCTCATACGAAGAAATAGTAATGGTTTTAAATATAGTGTGTATAGAAAACCTACTAATATTTTTTCTATACGTGTATTTCTATTCTGGACAAAGCCGTAAGGTTAAGAAATCAGTGTTTTCATCTATGTTTTTAAGAGCATTACGTATATGTAGCCTTGAATATATTGATGAGGAAATAGATAAGATTAGGAATACAGGCAAGGAATTGAAATATAGTGACATTGTATTAAACAATGCAATAGAAGCGGCAAAAAAGACTATGTATCAAAGCCAAAAAGAACATTACAACACAAAAAATTTGCTTGTATTGCCTTATGATAATAATATGAAAGATATCCCTCATCTTCTTAAGAATTTTGGTGTTAATGTCGCATTTAAAAACAATAAAAAATGAAACATGTATTTATCAAGAACTCCCCTGACAACACAAAATGGTGTGTATATAAAATTCCTTGCAAGTTTAGTAACAACTTTTATATTGGCCAAACGGGTAAAGCACTGGAAAAGAGAACAAAACAGCATAAAAAATGTATGAGATATGCTCAGGGGAACAGTGGTATTTTTG
>NC_089750.1:58147206-58157206 GCF_040412425.1 Macrobrachium rosenbergii
AAATTTCTGACTCGTCGGGATCAGACCCAGGTCTCTCAGGTGGAAAGCAAGGGGCGTTCATCCACTGGGTTTCTTGTCTGAGTTTAAGTTGGGGAAAACTCGCTGGTATGCAAGCAGTTAGCTTGCCCAGGTAATTCCTTGGGTGCAGTTGCTCCTCAGGTTCCAACTTCTTTTAGACTTGTATGGCCCAGTGGATAACGCCCTTGCTTTCCACCTGAGAGACTGGGTTCGATCCGACGTGAGTCAGAAATTTATTTCGTTCCACACGTGATTGTGTGTTGATGATTTCATCTTATTCACTCAGAAGGGATAATTCGAATGAAATGTTGTCTATTGGGTCATTGCTGAGTCGATAAGTTGGGAAAAACTCGCTGGTATGCAAGCAGTTAGCTTGCCCAGGTAATTCCTATGTTTTGGGCAGTTGCTCTCAGGTTCCAACTTCACGTTTATGTGTTTTTAGACTTGTATGGCCCAGTGGATAACGCCCTTGCTTTCCACCTGAGAGATAACCGTTTGCGATCCCGACGTGAGTCAGAAATTTATTTCTGTTCCACACGTGATTGTGTGTTGATGATTTCTATCTTATTCACTCCAGAAGGGATAATCTGAATGAAATGTTGTCTATTGGGTCATTATGAGTCGGGAAGTTGGGAAAACTTCGCTGGTATGCAAGCAGTTAGCTTGCCCAGGTAATTCCTTAAGGTGCAGTTGCTCTCAGGTTCCAACTTCTTTTAGACTTGTATGGCCCAGTGGATAACGCCCTTGCTTTCCACCCTGAGACCTGGGTTCGATCCCGACGTGAGTCAGAAATTTATTTCTGTTCCACACGTGATTGTGTGTTGATGATTTCATCTTATTCACTCAGAAGGGATAATTCGAATGAAATGTTGTCTATTGGATCATTGCTGAGTAATTAATCTCGCGCATTGCTCAGGTTCCATGTTTTAAGTTAGAAAACTCAAGCTGGTATGCAAGCAGTTAGCTTGCCCAGGTAATTTTTTTGCAGTTGCTCTCAGGTTCCAACTTCTTTTAGACTTGTATGGCCCAGTGGATAACGCCCTTGCTTTCCACCTGAGAGACCTGGGTCTGATCCCGACGTGAGTCAGAAATTTATTTCTGTTCCACACGTGATTGTGTGTTGATGATTTCTATCTTATTCACTCAGAAGGGATAATTCGAATGAAATGTTGTCTATTGGGTCTTTGCTGAGTCGGGAAGTTGGGAAAACTTCACTGGTATGCAAGCAGTTAGCTTGCCCAGGTAATTCCTGGGTGCAGTTGCTCTCAGGTTCCAACTTCTTTTAGACTTGTATGGCCCAGTGGATAACGCCCTTGCTTTCCACCTGAGAGACCTGGGTTCGATCCTGACGTGAGTCAGAAATTTATTTCTGTTCCACACGTGATTGTGTGTTGATGATTTCTATCTTATTCACTCAGAAGGATAATTCGAATGAAATGTTGTCTATTGGTCATTGCTGAGTCGATAAGTTGGGGAAAACTCGCTGGTATGCAAGCAGTTAGCTTGCCCAGGTAATTCCTTGGGTGCAGTTGCTCTCAGGTTCCAACTTCTTTTAGACTTGTATGGCCCAGTGGATAACGCCCTTGCTTTCCACCTGAGAGACCTGGGTTCGATCCCGACGTGAGTCAGAAATTTATTTCTGTTCCACACGTGATTGTGTGTTGATGATTTCTATCTTATTCACTCAGAAGGGATAATTCGAATGAAATGTTGTCTATTGGGTCATTGCTGAGTCAGGAAGTTGGGGAAAACTCGCTGGTATGCAAGCAGTTAGCTTTGCCCAGGTAATTCTTGGGTGCAGTTGCTCTCAGGTTCCAACTTCTTTTAGACTTGTATGGCCCAGTGGATAACGCGGTGAGTTTGCTTTCCACCTGAGAGACCTGGGTTCGATCCCGACGTGAGTCAGAAATTTATTTCTGTTCCACACGTGATTGTGTGTTGATGATTTCTATCTTATTCACTCAGAAGGGATAATTCGAATGAAATGTTGTCTATTGGGTCATTGCTGAGTCGGGGAAGTTGGGGAAAACTCGCTGGTATGCAAGCAGTTAGCTTGCCCAGGTAATTCCTTGGTGCAGTTGCTCTCAGGTTCCAACTTCTTTTAGACTTGTATGGCCCAGTGGATAACGCCCTTGCTTTCCACCTGAGAGACCTGGGTTCGATCCCGACGTGAGTCAGAAATTTATTTCTGTTCCACACGTGATTGTGTGTTGATGATTTTATATATATATATATATATATATATATATATATATATATATATATATATATATATATATATATATATATATTATCAAAAGACCATGCTATATCGTTCAGAGAATACACATTGACAACGGACTCATTCCTAAATATTTTGGCACAACTAATATTCATGTTGCAAAACCAACATTACTTTCACTTGTTTAGTTTCATAGTTTTGAAGATCGTTGCCGCTGTGTCTGATCGGATTTCTCAAGGCCGTGATCGTTTAAGAAATGCTCTCAAACCTCTGAGGGACCCTTTAACTACTGTGTCGCCTTCTACAGTTCTGGTTGAAAGTTCCATTGCACAATGGTATAGTCAAGTGCCCCTTTCTTTCTTGATTTTCATATACAGTATAAAATATATATGTATATATGTGTGTGTATATATATATATATATATATATATATATATATATATATATATATATATATATATATATATATATATATATATATATATATATATATATATATATATATATATATATATATATATATATATATATATATATATATACAGGCAGAGTCCCCAGTTTACGATGGGGTTCCATTTTTACACAGCGTCGTAAACCGAAAATCGTCGTAAACCGAAAAATCGTCGAAAATCGTCAAAAATCCTAAGAAAATCTTACTTTTAATGGTTTGAGCGTATTGAAAACGATGTAAACTACATTTTTGTTGAGTTTTTCATCAAAAAAACCTCCAAATTTTTATTATTCTGCTTTGGAGCTATATTTCTTCGACGCGTCGTAACCCCGGAACATGCGTCGTAAACCGGGAAATAATTTCTGATGAATATATTAGAAAGGAGTCGTAACCTCGGAACGTCATAAGCCAGACCCGTCATAAACCGGGGACTTCCTATATATATATATATATATATATATATATATATATATATATATATATATATATATATATATATATATATATATATATATATATATATATATATATATATATATATACACACACACACACACACACACATATATATATATATATATATATATATATATATATATATATATATATATATATATATATATATATATATATATATATATATATACATAATATATATATATATATATATATATATATATATATATATATATATATATATATATATATATATATATATATATAATGTTCAAAACATCTGTGTTTGTATACTAGAAATAGACTAATAATCCTACACAGCACAATCATACTTACATACCAAATATGCAGAACTAGTAGTTTTTGCAAAGTATCCTTTGTGTCATAACTTTTTTGAAACGGAAATCAATTTTAACAATAGTCATATTGTATCGAAACTTTTGTGTATTGCTTATGCCAATTTCCTTAGGCGTATATACTGAATGCGAGGTAATTCCTAAGCAAAAAGTGGGACTGATGAAAAGTCAATTTCATAATGATGAGTGTATTGATAAAATCATAAACCCCTGATAATAAGGATGATAAGGATCCAGTTTCGAAAGGAATAAAGACTGGTCGGTAGGGTACTTTTGGAATGATATTTGTTCATCCATTATAGAAAAACGATTCTTGAAACAAATCGATTACTTAGTAGTTCTTGGACAAGGAATATTTCTGTTTCAATAGCCCAGTGCAAAATATCACATTCTATCATGAGCTTCCTTGGCAATTGTAAGATTAATGAAAGGAATCCGTATTACCTGTCAAGTGGGAAAGATATGATGAAATGAACTCATTAGAGCGAAATGCATACGCTTATTACGTCCTCTGAAAGCAGACATGGTAATAAATCGCTGCATATGAGATCACCCTTCATTTTACGCCTCAAAGCTTACACTATTTCCTGCGCTTGATTACAACTTTCTCGCACACGTGATGCTGTCCTCCTTTCAATTTCCTTGGTGACCGAGGAAGTAATGAGAAGCTCTGACAATCATCAGAGAGACAGAAAGAGACAGACCGTCAGGGAAACCGAGATATGGTCTGTATGAAGATGATATCCAGAATACATACCTATTAACGAAATGTCAGCTCTATTGCTTGATTTCTTTACCGTTTGTATTTATTTTCAGTTCTCTTGACATTTCCTTTTAAAAAGATGTTCCAAATGATTACTATACGTAGTATTTTTATGATTTTTAATTTTGCTTTTTTATGTAAACTATTTCCTTAACGAGAAGGTTAAAATTGTCAACAACCTTATACAGTACGATGCAGTTATAGTTTTATGAGTCTTTGATTGATGTGCGATGGCTTGATAAGCAATCACAGATATTTTTTCCTCAGTTTAAGTGGAATTACAATCACTCTTTTAGACTTTAAGTCTCAGACCAGAGGCTTCCAATAAAGTCCCTTACTGACTGTGTTCTTATAGTTTAATTTCTTTTATTAAAGAAATAAACCAAATTTTAATACTATATTTTCCTGTAGGGAAGATTTACTGTTACAGAATAATAAGAGATATCAGCATATTCAATTAAATTACTTGAGTCCTATAAAACATGTTTTGTTATCTGCAGTCTGTTCCTTCATATTTAAGGTTTTTATCCTGGTTCACTACATCATATCAAGCTAAAATTATGAATTCTTCATGTTATATTTCAGTTATGGGCTTAATTTAACTAATATCTCTGCACGGACCTTGGAGCATTCTGTTTACGCAGAAATTCATATACATTTGATACGGATTTCCCAATGGCATCACTGTAACTCCGTTCATTTGATTTTTTAATTATATTCCAGTTCAATTATACTAGTACAATATTTAAAAATATGACTATCCTGTAGCAATTTCATGAAATAAAAATTATTTCTATCTGGCTCTACATCGACCAAAAATCTAGTGCATAGAAATAAAGATAAGTTTTTATTATCGGCTGATGTATTGGAATGTTTTTCCTTAAGTGTTCAGTCTTCTGTCTTTACAAAAGGGAATGGTAAGGACTGTGATTTGATTTTACTTAGTTATTTTATGTCACTTTTCCCATATACGTATATATATATATATATATATATATATATATATATATATATATATATATATATATATATATATATAATTCAAATAGATAGTAATCACTAAAAACTTGAACAAATATCCAGATCGGGAGAAGAGAAGACATGCTCCAGAGGTCTTTTAAGATGGTTTATTTAAAACATATGGTACGACGTTTCAAGACTAGTGTCTCATTCTCAAGCTAAAAAGGAACAAAAAAAAAAAAAATTAACGTTAGTATTGATTGATGAAAATAACAGCAGTAAAAGTTACAAAAATTTACATTAGGTCGAAAGGACTTAAGACGGAAACAAACCATCAGGAAGGGAGCAGGAAACAGAATGACAATATGGAATACAACCAGACCAGCAGAACTCACGAAGTAGACTGAGCGTTTAACTGTCTGTTTTATAAATAGTCTCTAAAATTGTCAACATTTGGTGGTTCGGTGCCCTGCCCAGAACTTTAAAATCTTTGTACTGGATACTGTATTTGCATTTTCTGCATGGTCTCGGATATTAGAGAACTCAGGATTATTTAATTGCACACCAGTTCGATAACTGACACACCTATGACAATCAAATTGGCCCCCCCTCAACAACCTTAGTGTTGATCCCACGTAAGTCCCCAGATTACATCTAGGGCAATCGAATTTATATGCGACAGCTGAGGTCATCAAGGGACTTAGGCTGCCTTTAGATTAAAATGACTTCTAACTGTAAGAGGATTGGTGGGAATGATATTCAGTTTAATGGCAGGGCAGAATTGCAGATAAGACTTCGGAATTCTTTATGAAAGAACTCACTGCCAATCAAAGGAAGAATAGCATAGGAGGACGGTTAGATACTGTGGTATACTACTCTTAGGAATAAAAACTTTGTTAAGAAAATTAGAAACTTGACTATGAAGAAAGAGACAGACAGCATATATATATATATATATATATATATATATATATATATATATATATATATATACATATATATATATATTATACATACATTACACATTATTACACACACACACACACATATATATATATATATATATATATATATATATATATATATATATATATATATATATATATATATATATGTGTGTGTGTGTGTGTGTGTGTGTGTGTGTGTGTGTGTACATACATACATACATACATACATATTTAGTTACGTATGTTCGTGCGTGTGTAATTCAACCTCTTTGGAGTCATCAAATTATCTTTTCATCCAATCTCCTTTTCTTCATGCCAGTAATCTCCGGTCTCTTGGGTCAGTCTGCAACTTCTTCCCTCTGCCCAGCATCCTATCAGCAGTTCCATTTTACCAAGTTTTATGGTTTGTCTGCTTTTATGTTGCTATTTTCTCCTTCACGTTGATTCTAATAATCGTCCTGTTTTTCTTTTCATTTCTTCTCCCATGAACTTTCATCATCTATATTTTCTTCCTTATGTAGTGTTGCAACCCAGCATTCTCTCTCTCTCTCTCTCTCTCTGCAACCCAGCACTCTCTCTCTCTCTCTCTCTCTCTCTCCCTCTCTCTCTCCGTTTGCAACCCAGCATTCTGTCTGTCTGTCTGTCTGTCTGTCTCTCCGTTTGCAACCCAGCATGCTGTCTGTCTGTCTGTCTGCCTCTCTCTCTCTCTCTCTTTCTCCTCTCTCTCTCTCTCTCTCTCTCTCTCTCTCTCTCTCTCCGTTTGTAACCCAGCATTCTCTCTCTCTCTCCGTTTGTAACCCAGCATTCTCTCTCTCTCTCTCTCTCTCTCTCTCTCTCTCTCTCTCTCTCCGTTTGTAACCCAGCATTCTGTCTGTCTGTCTGTCTGTCTGTCTCTCTCTCTCTCTCTCTCTCTCTCTCTCTCTCTCTCTCTCTCTCTCTCTCTCTCCGTTTGCAACCCAGCATTCTGTCTGTCTGTCTGTCTGTCTGTCTCTGTCTCTCTTTCTCTCTCTTCCTCCGTTTGTAACCCAGCATTCTGTCAATCTGTCTGTCAGTCTGTTTGTCCTGTCTCTCTCTTTCACTTTCCAGCCCAGCATTTTCTGTTTGTCTGTCTGTCTATCTGTCTGTCTCTCTCAAATTCAGTAAAGGCTTTTTAAAAAAGGCATTGAATTTAGATACACATTGTAATTATTTTCTCATATTAAGCTTGGTTAGGTAAAAAAAATTATCGCTAATGGTTTACAGTTATGTTGCCCTGAGATATCATTAAACAGATTAATGGTTCTGGTAAATATCTAATAATAATAATAATAATAATAATAATAATAATAATAATAATAATAATAATAATAATAATAATAATAACAGATGAAAATAATAATAGTGAAAATAAACAGATGTTAACAGATAACGCACTCAGTCCAATTATCATAGAAAAATTTAACAGGAAATGACAGTTCAAAATGGAACCATTTCAACAGGGTCAGGTTTTTTATCAGTTCTTAATTAGATTCAGGAAATTGACATTTACATAGAACGACACGTCCTATTTGTATCTCAATTTGCAACGGGTAGAAAAATAAGCAGAAAAAAATGATGAAAATACACTTTATAACAAAAATAAAAGTTACTACAACAAAGATTCTGCATTTTTGTGAAAAACTGTTTTATCAAATAAAGGCAATTGCAACCTAATGAAAGGATGAATTCTGTTAAAGTAATATGTTATAGCTCGACTTCTTTTCTGACGTTAAACATCGTCATACGATTCAGTAGGAAATGTTATGCCTTGCGCGTCATGCGATATATCTTTTTTTTTTTTGTCTGATTTATTTGCGTTAATGTCATTTATGTCCGTATTAAGTTCACGGGAGCTTTTGTGTAAATTAGGGACAGTTCACCAGCGGTATTCTGAACTGACATTTGAAATGGATAAATGGTTTAACTGAAATGTAATAAAGCTTTTATGATTCTATTTTTACTTTCCTTTTCTATCTTTTTTGTCTATTTTCAAAGCCATTCTCCTATCTCTTATCTGACATTTATATCTTCCCTTTGTTGTTCACACTCATTATCTAAGCGATATTGAAGGTAAAGATTGTTCTAATAGGAGATCTAATGTATGTTTTTTATGGATGTTTGAATTTACTTTTTACTTGGTAAGATATTATGGAAAAATATAATGTGTATATACAGGATTTATATATATATATATATATATATATATATATATATATATATATATATATATATATATATATATATATATATATATATATATATATATACTGTATATACATATACAAGCTGACCAACCCAGCACTGCCTAGAAAGCTCCTGAATGACAACCGATAAATTTTCTCTCTCTCTCTCTCTCTCTCTCTCTCTCTCTCTCTCCTGTTAAGATCTCTTGCTTTCCTGTTAAGATAGTTGCTTCATTCACACTTACATTGCCCAGCATTTTTGACACTGTATATTTCACCCTTTCTCACCCCCCATTTCTATAGGGGCTGAACTTGGACATAAAGGGCATCGGGAACGCCACTATACATCTCAGCGGCCTTGAAAACTATTGATTAGACACAAATATCTGTTATTTTTTACATTTTATTTTTCACACCTTCTCGCCCCTCTTTTTTATCGGGGCTGAACTTGGACTTAAAGGGCATCGGGAGCATCACCATTCATCTCAATGATCTCGAAAACTGTGGATTAGGCTCTAATCTCTGTCATTTTTTATGTTTTATTTTTCACCCCTTCTCACTCTCCACCCCTTCCTATTGGGGCTGAACTTGGACTTAAAGGGCACCGGGAGTTTCATCATTCATCTAGCAACCTCAAAAGCTATGGATTAGACACCAATATCTGTAGTTTTCGGTTATTTTTACATGTCACCACCTTCCCACCTCTTCCCACCCCACTTACCATTGGCATCAGGAGTGTCACTAATCTTCTCAGTGACCTTGAAAACTATGGATTAGACACTAATATCTGTCGTTTTGCTTATTTTTATATTTCACCCCCTTCCCATCCCGCCTTCTTACCATGGCTGAACTTGGACTTGGAGGGAATCAGGAGTGTCACTGTTCATTTCAGCAACCTCGAAAACTATGGATTAGACACTAACATCTGTCGTTTTCGATTATTTTTACATGTCACCCCCTTCCCACCCCTTCTCACCCTGCTCCTATTGGGGTTGAACTTGGACTTAATGGATATCGCAAATGTCACAGTTCTTCTGAGGGACCTCGAAAATTATGGATTAGACACCAATATCTGTCGTTTCGGTTATTTTTACATGTAACCACCTTCCCACCCCTTCTCAACCCTACTTCCTATCCAGGCTGAACTTGGACTTGAAGGGTATCGGTAGTGTCACTATCAATCTCAGCGACCTCAAAAACTATGGATTAGGCATTAATATGTTTCGTTTTCATTTATTTTTACATGTCACCCCCTTCCCACCCCCTTTTCCTATCGGGCCTGAACTTGGACTTAAAGGGCATTGGGAGTCACTATTCATCTCAGCAACCTCAAATACTGTGGATTAGACACTAATGTCTGTCTTTTTCGGTTATTTTTACATGTTACCCCCCTTCCCATCTCTACTCACTCCCCTCCCTATTGGGGCTGAACTTGGACCTAAAGGGCACCGGGAGTGTCACTATTAATCTCAGTGACCTCGACAGCTATGGATTAGACACTAATATCTGTCGTTTTCGGTTATTTTTACATGTTACCCCCTTCCCACCCCTTCTCAATCCCCTTCCTATCAGGGTTGAACTTGGGCTTAGGGCATCAGGAGTCATATTCTTCTCAGGGACCTCGAAA
>NC_089750.1:58162206-58172206 GCF_040412425.1 Macrobrachium rosenbergii
AGCTTCCAGGAGGCAAAGACAGAACAAAGATTTGTCCCTTTCGCTCTTACAGATTGAGAATACGAAGGAAAACTATGATTTTGTCTGGGACTTGCTTATAACTAGGCAAGGAGAGAGAGAGAGAGAGAGAGAGAGAGAGAGAGAGAGAGAGAGAGAGAGAGAGAGAGAGAGAGAGAGAGAGAGAGAGTAACAAAATATATGCTTGCTTTAAAAAGGAAATTATGAATCGCAAACACTATGAATCGTCTATGTGTATATCACTGATTACTGGTTTTCTGATGAATTCATCAGTCACCCTTGTTTGAATGAAAATGATATCATGTACCGTAAAAACGACATGAAATCCTTAAGGCGTCTGAAACAATGTTATTTTTTCAGAAATTAAAGAATGTCGAAAACTCTTCTTCAAGAATGTTTAAAAACCATATTTCACGTTTCATGTGATCCTAGAAGTTCAGATGTCGAGAAGAGACCAGCGAACCTCACGATTCATTATGCAATTGTTGGTTATTAAAAAAAATCAGCATAACGCTCATTTTACATGGGTGAGGCGATCTTCGTAGCACTTACGGACGACCTGATACACACACACACACACACACACACACACACACACACACATATTGTAATGAACCAACCATGGTTCCACAGGTTCCAAAAATCAAAACAAAAGAGTGGGACTGGACTGACTGGCAGCAGTCGTGACAAACCACGGAGGAAGGAGCGTAACAAAACCACTGAAGCACCTTAAAACTAATTTATTATAATAAGTTATATACATTATGTACAAACGAGTCGAGGTTTGGCATTAAAGAAATCACATAAACATTATTTATGATGAATTAATAAATAAACAGAGTCAGAATCAAAACAAACGTAGCTAAAACTGAGTTATTTTACGAAAACCACCAATAACAATGAACACAGTAATCATTACTTTAACTCAAGTCAGCAATAAAGAACAAATCAACAAACACTTTACCTACATCACAAATAACCAAACAGTTACATCACAAATAAAAAACAGGCAGCATAAACAATAATACGGAAGCACAGCATACAACATAATCAACAATAATCAAGCCGCATAAATAACACTCAAGCAGCATAAATAATACCAAAACGGTATAACAAATAAAGCAGCATGAATAACAATAATCAACAAGCAGCATAAAATAAAACACACTATTAACTTAGGGTAGCACAATATAAAAAAAAAAAAACCATCTCCGTAGAGACGTCGAGACAGACCCAGCTGTCGAAGAGGATGAAAATACACAGACGAACTCCGTGAAATCATCGAAGCTGCCAGTGACAGCAAACAGGAACACATCCAACATACAGATGATCTCAGCAGAAACGTCGAGACAGCAAATCTGCTGGCAAACAGGAACCGATTCCCCAGATGACTATGCTTTAGTCATCCAACCATCCTCTGCTACCACATTCAACAGGTAAAATGATACCTGCTGCAAAAATAAGGACTCCTTGCTGCTATGCTGCTGAGACCTGACTCACTGCTATACTAAACCCGACTGCAGCAGTCAACACGAAGGCGACAGACGTCAAATTCACACATACAAAAAAAAAAAAAAAAAAACACCGGGTAAGGAGACAACACCCACAACAAGGAAACAATCTGCGAATGATTCTTCTAAAAAAAACTCTAAACTTACAATATATATACAGTATATATATATATATATATATATATATATATATATATATATATATATATATATATATATATATATATATATATCTGTGTGTGAAGGCTATACGTGAAAGTTCTTTCCTTTTGCAACTAAACCCTTTCTTTGTTTGTGCTCCATTAGAAATAAAGTTTTACTGGGAAATTTCTAGTTTTCTGGATAAAAATGTAAAAGTTCTGCATGTTTTCTAAGCATGATGAACGTTGGTCATATTCGTGAAGATTTTTGTTATACATTAAAAGATTAACAAAGCCACTGAGTCTTCACAGTACAGAAAATAAAACAATAATCCTAAGGCTATAAGCATTTTTGCCCTTAAAAAGATATTATCGTAAAATGTTTCAACAATACCTTCCAGAACACTCAGACAAACCCAGTTAGTAATACCTCGTTTCCCTTGTCAGCTCTGATGAGCTTAATCCGTCGTCTCCAACAGCCATTATCCAACTTCATTACAAGGAGTCACTCCCGAAAGCCAGCTTCCATCACTCCTGCTAAGTGACTTTCGACATGAAGACGCTTTGTGCTCGTGGCAGAGAGAGCTCCTTGTAACTGTCTCTGTTAATTTCATATCTTATCAGTCATTATTTTTTACTCTGCAAATTGTGAATATATTATAAAGCGCGAAAGGTTTTTTTTTTTTTTTTGCTATTATAATTGGATACTGATGTAATTTAGGCCGAAGGTTTTCGTGTGTGGAAAATGAGACTATGGATAACACTTTAATATCTAGGTGTGGAATACTTTAACTGAAAACTTTGAAATAAGAGTGAGAGAGAGAGAGAGAGAGAGAGAGAGAGAGAGAGAGAGAGAGAGAGAGAGAGAGAGAGAGAGAGAGTATGAACTTGGTGGAGCTGAAGCTTACCTTTTATCTTGAATATATTTAAGGCAAATCCACAGAATTAACAAGGGACAAATTCAGATATCTACAGCAGACAAAACGTGGGATATGAGAAAATGATATAGTATCAAGATCGTTAATGTCGATGATGTAAACTGTTAAGATTAAATTGGTAGAAGTGCACTTCTTATGTTTAATATCCTTAGAGAGTAAGCTATTATAAAGATATTGCAAAGTTGAGACAAATGGATTATTGTGGTTTTATATATATATATATATATATATATATATATATATATATATATATATATATATATATATATATATATATATATATATATAATATATATATATATATATATATATATATATATATATATATATATATATATATATATATATATATATAAATATATGTATATAATATGAGATAAAAACCATGGTGTATTTTTCAATCCGATTACAAAGTAATCTGGAAAATAAACCGAAATACCAGTCGAGTTGGCTGCAACGTTGATGTCTAAGAAAACAACCCAAGGAGAATCTACTCTTGAAGACGATCGCCTCACAGATTGAAAATCTACGGAGACGCCACTCCACATTTCACTTACTTGATCTGATATCCTGAATACAATTGCTGAACCTTCGACTTCTGTACCATTTCTCTCAGTCGTAACATGAACATCGGCCAGCTTTTGTCTTAATATTAGCGCTGAAGAAAAAATAACTGTACGCAGAACTGGGAAAACGCACTATGAAATCTGTTCGACTGATGCTTCCATGTTATTTAACAGAACATGTTTATGAGAGGGACCACTACCTGCTACTACTACTACTACTACTACTACTACTACTACTACTTCTACTACTACTACTACTACTACTACTAATAATAATAATAATAATAATAATAATATTATTATTATTATTATTATTATTATTATTATTATTATTATTATTATTATTATTATTATTATTATTATTATTATTATTATTATAGAAATAAAATACTTGCACAAGAGGTGAAAAGCATAATAAGATTTCCGTATTTCTCACAATTACACATAGATATCCATAGTCAAAATAGTAAAGCTATTTCAGTGCAAATGGAAACTCAAAGGTAATTTGCCTCTTACAACACGAAGAAAACCCACACATCGCCACTGGGTAGGTTTTAAGAAAACATATAGGCACGGAAATAAATGGTGGATAATCTTATTGGCCATTCGTTGCCGTTATTAATGAAGCCCATTGGAATTGGGCGTATTCATTAGGTAGGGGCAAATGGGATTCCATTTGTATGTGCTTATGGAGTTTTGGTAGTAAATTCAGACATAGTTATTCTGTTAAATGATTACATTTTTCTCTTTTCAATGGTTTGATGAAAATTTCTGTACGAGAATTGTACAAATTTAGTTAGTATTATTATGTTTATGAACTTTCAGCAGAATTAGATTGAGGCATTATGGAAATGAGCTAAAATGGATAATCATTTAGAATTCGATATACAAAACTGCCAAGAGTCAAATGAGAAAATTAAAGGCTGCGAACATATCTATTTTTAAGGATAATCATAGAGTTGTATAGATACTAAAATAGTTATATACAAAATGTAATGATGTTAAAGTAAGAAAATTAAGAACTACGAAAGTAACTATTTTTTCAAGATCTTGTCTTTTTTATGACAAAAGGGACCCTGTAACGGGATTTCACCACCTTAGGATAAACTCCTCCTATAAGATGATTCGAGCTAAAATCCAACTCCATTAGCAGGAGTCAGTCCCAGAAGCCAGTTTCCATTACCTCGGGTAAATGACTTCCACCTGGGAGGCTTGTTGACTCATGGCTCAAATCATAATAATAGCGATTATGTATGTATTTATGTATGTATGTATGTATATATATATATATATATATACTGTATATGTATATATATATATATATATATATATATATATATATATATATATATATATATATATATATATATATATATATATATATATATATATATACTGTATATGTATATGTATGTATATGTATATATATATATATATATATATATATATATATATATATATATATATATATATATATATATATATATATATATATATATGTGTGTGTGTGTGTGTGTGTGTGTGTGTGTGTGTTTTTGTGTGTATGTGTGGGTGCGTGTGTATGTAAGCTATCTTATAAGTATTATGCAGTTGGCTTTCAAGAATTATTGTTGTCCTCTTTTATCCAATCTTGTTTCCGCCTTCACGGAAGGGTAAATATCCTGATGCGGATACTGTTCAGAAAAATGTAGCATTTTGTTCAGTGCTGTATCGAAACCCGATGCTGGGACACTACACCAATGAATTTTTTTACAGGTGTACAATATTTCATTAAAAAATTAATTAACTATTTTTTTTTATCATCAGGCATTACAGCTATCATGGATACTGTCGATTAAAAAAAATTATATTGATGTATGATTGCATAACTTACATGAAAATTTCCCCCAACGGCTCGGTTACGATGAAACAGAACATTATCTAATGACGATTATCAAACAAAAATAGCATTTTTACAATCGACTTAGTAAACAATCTGATGCCATGAAGATAATGAAGAATAAGAAAAAGCTGAATTGTCATCTTAATTAAAGATGAATTTGTATAATTGAAACTAGCTTCATCTTTTGAAGTGTTGTTTGAAGATATCAACTGATCTTCATCAACAACGACCTAGGTAAAGAAGAAGTAATCTTACATTTCAGTCGCACACCCAGAGAGACACGCATAGCGACGTGACACTCTTGGAAAGTCCAACTCTCAGAGACAAGAAATAAAAGAAGAAAATCAGTAAACGAACAAAAAAAAAAGCATACACACAAAACACGAATGGAAGAACTTCTAGGCCTGGTAGTTTCTTTCGTGCCCCTACTAATGAGGTCCATTTAAAATAGATCACCCTCCTAAAAGGATTCTCTCCACATAGGCAAATGGTCCCCGGTAATGACTCGTTCCATTTGAATTTTTCAGACAGTCATTATCTCCAAAATCCATAGAGCGACTCTATTATTCGTTGGCCTTTTGTCCCCTAAAGGAGGTTCAGTTGTCATTGTCATTTCTTGTTAACAATGGTTGTACGAAGAGAAGAAGGAATTGTATATATAAAGTGAATAGAATTTTAGAAAGTTAGGACTGAGTGTTATCTATCAGAGCGAGATAAAGGAACTCTTGAATTACAGACAAAAGGGGAAGCTTGACTAATAAGTCATCCGCCCTTTTAGGAGACTTACAAGTTTCGTATACATAGATTACGTAGAGAACTTACAATCCAACTTGGAAATTCCTGGATACCTAAAGAGATTCTTAGAAATAGGGCACAGGAAATTCTTCATATACGAAACAGATGTTCTTTGGTATATTGACAATGTACAGTCTAAGACTTTACCATGAACATTCAGGACAAATAATCCAACATTTTGGCAGTAAGAGTCAGGATCAGGATATTAAAAACTTGATATCTCCATCTAAAATTTCCGTAAATAGAAAACATACGTATCTTAACCATAACTTTTTTTCTATGCAATTAATAGCCTTGGCAAAATAAAATTAATTGTATTCTGTTTTATATCGTTCTATAGTTCAGTGGGTTTATTCAAACTCCTAAATGCCTTAAATATGGCAAAGCCTTTGTTTCCTGTTTATTATCTGACAATCGGAAATATTAGAAATTAAGATGTCTTTGACTTACTTTCTTTTTTTAAGACGAATTCTACAAAATAAGACATGTTTTTAGGATGCATTTGATATCCTTTGTCGATAGATGACCTTCAGAAGAAATCTAGTGGGAAAATGAAACTTGAACTTTTAGAAAAAATCATAGAGCTTGACTGCTTTTTTTTATGCACCCAGGACAGCGGATAATTTTCAATAGCATTTTAGTTATCAGGATTACGGATAACAGAACAGAAAACATATTACGAGTATCATAATTTAGAAATATATACATAATAGAAAGTCTTGACATATGCTCACGCTAATTAGAATAGTGACATGTAGGCTAGAAGTTTCTGTTCATATCATAAAGCTAAGTAATAACACTCATTTGAAAATGTCTGTTCAGTTTTCAGATACTGATTTTCATTTCCTATCAGTAAAAGAAACTGAAGTATGTCTGTCGGAAAGGTATGTTCCTGAATTTTCATCAAATTCCGTTGACTATTTGTGAGTTCTGATTGTTATAATTTATTTGTTAAAGATTTAATAATATGCTGTTCAAAAGCTGTTTTGTGTACTTAACTCGCGAGTGTACATTCACTCACAAAGTATCGAATACAGATAATCTTTTGAAAAACGTGTTGCATGAAATAATATCAGCCGCCGCTTTAATGGTTATTGGAAATATTGGTCCTCTATTCAGCTGTCCAATATACGTAACGGTCAATTATATACGATCATCTATCAATAGGGGAATTTATTCGATCCTTCCAGGAAAAAGGAATATTGTAGGAAAGGCTAGTTACATCATGGAAATGGAAATTCTACTCTATTCGAAAGTGGTTCTATGAATTCTCGCTTTTTTGAAGTGCATTAATGCATGGAGTGGGTGGGTGTGGAAGGGGAAGTGATTCCATTTATAATCTGCGGATTTTTTTTTTTAGTATCGCTGGCGAGCCTTAGTTTAAGTGTGGCCCCCATTGCCTTTTGTCTCTAGCAAATTATATTCGACCAAGAGAACCAGGTTTCCCTTTGTATATTAGCCATATTATTTGTGCAGTGTAATCAGTAGGTATATAAGTGCAATAGATATGTTTACTGCCATAATGTTTTTTCCATTTTATGGTTTGTAAGTTAAGCGGTCGAAGGTGCCTCTTACAGGAACATCCTACAAGGTTTCCAAAACTTACTGCCGCTGAGACCGGAATATCGCGTAACATACTCCAAGTCTTCTATGCTCATGAGGGAAAATTCTTTGAACTGGAAACTTTGACATTACATTATATCGATTCCTCTTAATTCATGCAAGACCAGTCTAAGAACTAGAATAAAATTTAACATACTCTGACAAGGGAATATAAATTCATGATCTTACATGTCTTTATTTCAATGTATATTCAACATAACCTTCTGTGGTTTCCAATCTAGGTAAATTTGGTTTCGTTTTCGTTCAACTTTTAACATCTCCATGTCTCAGTTGAATACCTATAACACTTATTTAGCTTTATAAATGTAGTTTCATCTATTGCAAGAAAGAAATCAATCTTAGAATGTTAAAAATTTTGCTTGCATCTGAGATTCTAGTACTGTTCATCTCACATAGGCAAGGTTTTGATTATTTTATTTATATTTCATTTACATTTCTTAATGCCCTTCAAGGCATGTATTAAAGCTAAGGTAATGCTGTCATATTCTTTTCACCACTTCGATTTAAATCAATCATCTCTGTGTCCATACGTTTTGCAATATTGATCTCTCCAACTTTAAAGCTTTATTTTTTTTTACATTTTCTCCATCATAATCACCTTTTCATGAGAAAATAACACTTTTGTGTTAGTTCTAGAAATACAATTACCTCATTACAGGTAAACAATTAGTCAGAGTATTTCCTGAGAAGCATGATTATCACTATGTTTGAGATATAATCGCGTTTTGTTATAAAACACATTTAAATCTGATATTAATCTAACAATAATTTTCCATAACTTTTTCTTTATAACAGACCTAACCCGTGTAGCTAAAATGCCGCATCGTGTCCCAAATGGAATCAGTGCCCCTGAATATTAACAGATTCACCAACAGATGTATCTCATGGATCGGTATTAAGACTTCGCTGTTTTCCACGTGGAAACAAATGTTACACGCGTCCGGTTTAATACACGAATCGGCGACCGACGCAGGAATCGGTAATCCTTTTGACGTGTTTTCCATGAAGAGCTGGATGCAACTATTATCATGGATATTGGGGATATTGGCCATCCGTCCGGCTACACGTTCAATACATGTCACAGTCAATTACCTCAGATCGAGGATGGAGGGTCAGATCATGCGACCTGTTTGTATGAGGAAAAATACACAAGAGGAAGAATGAATTCGAGTTGACAGATAGGGGTTATTGGGCATGTTAGTTCAGTGTATATATGTCACCACTATACGGCAACGACTCACTACAGATCTCATCACATCCTGGTGGAATTCAGTACTTCAGCAGCTCAATTCTTCGTATTTAATAAGCTTTCAGAATAGTGACTGCTACGTTGACCTAGATCTGTACTTATTTCAGAGTGCAATTATCCATTTCTATCCTTTCTTTTGAGATCATCATGTTTATCAACGTTTCTTGTGCCTTTATTACCTCGTAGAATAACATTGTACTTCTCTTTACAGTACATGGCCCTACTTATTCCTCTAGCTGTCTGTCTGTCTGTCAGACTGTCTCTTCATATATATATATATATATATATATATATATATATATATATATATATAATATGTGTGTGTAGATAGATTGATTGATAGATAGATGTGTCCATACCGTGCAATGTTCCTGAAGAAAATGAAAGCGTGACTTGCAAATGCAAGCGAAAGCTCAGTCATTATATTACTTCGTAGAAATTTGTTACATTTTATTCGAATATAAAAGTAAAAAAAAAAATCAGTAGGCAAGAGGTAGGGCCATAAACACTTGAGGAATGAACTTGTGCTTATTAACTTCATCCCTTGAGTGATGACAAACGTTCCTCTTGAACAGGGGGCAGATTAAGGGATCGTTGAAATAATGATTTAGAGTAGCAAGTTTCAAAAATTTAAATTGAATAGCACTTTAGACTGATCTGACGGATCATCCTTGAGTTCACACAAAATATTATTAGACAATGAATTATAATACGATATAATGACAAATGATAAATTTGTTTCAACAACCCCGAGAAAAATGTCAGCTGACACACTGAACATCAATATGAAAAACATTCGCATTCTATTAGGTATGTTATAAACGAACATGAACAGGTAAAAAATGCGCCAAAGTTTCTTCGGCGCAATCGGGTTTTCTGTACAGCGTATAATGCTGTATGAGCCGCGGCCCATGAAACTTTCAGCCAAGGCCCGGTAGTGGCCTGCTCTATAGCGTTGCCAGACGCGCGATCATGGCTAACTTTAACCTTAAATTAAATAAAAATACTGAGGCTAGAGGGATGCAATTTGGTATGTTTGATGATTGGAGGGAGGATGATCAACATGCCAATTTGCAGCCCCCTAGCCTCAGTAGTTTTTAAAATCTAAGGACAGAGAAATAAAATGAGGACGAACAGACAAAGCCATCTCAATAGTTTTTTTTTTACAGAAAACTAAAAATCATCAACACGATGAACTTTCTAGAGCATCATTTTATTTTAAAAGATAGTAGCTTACTTATATACACACGCACACGTATACATATGTATATGTATATA
>NC_089750.1:58174706-58187206 GCF_040412425.1 Macrobrachium rosenbergii
AAAGAGGGCGTAGGATGTAGGGAGAAGGAAGAGGGCAGGAATTGTTTTGAACAGATCCCAACCGTCAAAAGGGTAGGAATTTTAGTTTAGAGGTATATAAGACAGGATAGGTTTTGCTAGGACAAACCTTAGATAGACTGTGCCTCAAGCTCAATTTTCTATGACCTTTTTGTACTAGTGAGTCTTGCCATTTTCCAGACGATACCTACGTCCAAGCCAAGTTGCCTTGTGGGAGGAGCCAAGACCAGTGGCGACCCAAGCTACCCCAAGCTCCAAAAAAGACTCAGAGTAGCGCCCGTCGAAGCCAGATGTCTTTCTGGGCAGTCCACTTAAGCCCCTTTGTCCCTGTCCTTTCGAACGTGGAGGAAAAGATTGCTATTTTAACGGACCAAGGACTTTTGATGCAGCTGATCACTGCATTATCTCTCCCAGCGGTAAGCCGGATTTTGACGATTACCCCCAGTTCTCTTTCCCTTCGACTGCAACTCTCATTTTTCGTGTTTCAAGCTATCCTCTCTTAAACAATCACTGACTAAGAAAATCCTGGTAATACCATATCCCATTTATGTAGCCAAATATATTAAGTACAATTATTGTTGCCTAGTGGAATTGCATGAGTTATCCTCCATGGTGTTAAAGTAATATTCTTGATATAAGATTCAATCCTTGCAATTAATTAATGATGAGTGAGAGTTTCCGTGGTACAGGAGTGTTATCTGGATACATCTCTTCCCGAATTGTGTACGCCTTGGAACTGGCCATCCTCTTGTTTGGGGAAGACTTAGCAAATTACGCGATTGCAGTAATTTGCCCTATAGAAGCGTCACAAGAGGTCCAGAGCCGTTGCGTTATTCACACTTTGTGTTTGAGATATTTTATGTCCGAAGTCGGAGCTTTTGTTCGCTTCGTAAGGAATCAGTTCACACTTTTATTTTACTTTGTTAAAACTAGTTGTTTTGAATAATGTTGTTGATTTAATTCATGTGGTTCAGAATAAATCTATATTCAGTCACTCGTCTCAACTGGAGACCTGATCTAATTATATTTATCATCTGTCTTATTTTTAGGTAACTTTTAGCCTTAACTGGACAGGATTACGTGGGTCTTAGGTAAAGCAAGGCTAGACAAATGCAAGGTATTACAAATTAACTTAATTAGCCAAATGACCCACGTAACACACACACACACACACACACACACACATATATATATATATATATATATATATATATATATATATATATATATATGTATATATATATATATATATATATATATATATATATATATATATATATATATATATATATATATATATATATGTATGTATATATATATATATATATATATATATATATATATATATATACATATATATATATATATATATATATATATATATATATATATATATATATATATATATATATATATATAATATATATATATATATAGCTTGAATTTAAAGGTACACACAGACAAAATAAACATAGTGAAACATGACATTTCAGCTGACACCATTAGATCAGGAGTCCTGAACACGATCCCGAACCCATTAGGAATTCACTGACTAGTGTAAGATCTATTTTTTTAGAGAAAAAAAACTAACGCTTGTGCTTACGGAACACCATGCCACAATTGTTATAAAATTAAAGTCAGGAAGACAAGTGCCTCCATTTCCCGAAGACTACTGAGGAAACCGAACAATAAGATGCAAATAAGAAAGGTCCGAAATTTTCGTGCAAGAAAAGTTCGGAACTTTGCATGAGTCGATTTCCAGGGGGTAACTGTTTATAAATTATGACGTTTTGGAATCTTCCATCATCAATTAAACCAGTACTATGAATATACCAGTTGATGATGGGATTTTATGGGCTTGATTCATAAGGGATTGTTTGGAGAAAAGACAACCCAAAGAGCCCACCCTCCAACGCTCTCCGAAGTCAAGATAAAGAGGGCTAACTCAGTGTGAGTCTAGACTTTCTTCATCACAGAGTAACTTAATTACTGATAATAAATCCCCAAAAAGTCAGTATTAATATTTTTTGTACCATTTAAGTACGTCAATCACATACCTCCTTTCCACATTCATTAATGTCCAGGGTTGGATAAGTATAAGCCGAAATACTACAGTTTCTTGCGTCTGTTTCCTGAGTCTCTAAACCAACAGAACGGTGTTCGACAAGAAAACATTCTTCCAATTAATTAACATCCTTTTTGAAGAATTGATCAGTAAAGTATGTGAATGGAACTCTCGTGTGAGTGATAAAAAAAAATTTTCTCACCGATATCGACTGCAATATTGATTAAAAAGTCCACTAATTCTATTACATCAAATCTGTCACCAATAGTTTACAATTTTCATTATTCAGGAGAAAAATAAGATTCTTCATTAGGAATAAAAATAGGAAAAATCATCTAAAAGACCGCGACTGGATGCCTTAGAGAGCAATTCAAAACCCGCTGTAATTCTGGAGATATTTTTAATCAAACTTTTCCTGAATGATTTTGCAGAGACCTTTGGAATGTTCCGTCTCTTTTCATCCAGCTTTGACTATTCTCTCTCTCTCTCTCTCTCTCTCTCTCTCTCTCTCTCTCTCTCTCTCTCTCTCTCTCTCTCTCTCTACACGCACTCGTCTGATCATTGGAAATGATCCTGGATTAAACTTAACACTGCATGCTCTTTCCCGCCTGAAGAAGAAAAGCGTCTCGGAAGGGGTTTGTCCCGGGTCCTTTCATCTGGGGAAAGGCGATTATCAGTGGACAGCCAGGGGCAAATAGGAAAATATGAGGAATATTACTGATTGATATCTTTTCAACAGTCTTTTGGCTGGAAATTAATAGATGTTGCTCTGGTAATACATATAAAGCAAAATTCATAAGTTGAAAAGAAAAGAAAACTAAAATTTCCTTGTCTGGCCACCCCTCATTCCCAAACTCACTCTCTCTCTCTCTCTCTCTCTCTCTCTCTCTCTCTCTCTCTCTCTCTCTCTCTCTCTCTCTCTCTCAGACTTGATCACGAATTTTCTTTCTCTAACAGCTTTCCATTAGTCATGTATCACTCCTTTCATTCATATTTCGAAATAATATCTAATTAAAAACAGGCTTTCCTGGTGGCAATCCTTCTTTAAGAATTAAGTTGTTTAATAGTGAACTGTCAATTTAATACTTTAAATAATCAGCATAACCTTTGATACTGAAAAATTAGTAATTCATAAGTAAGAGGAAGTTACTGTAATCGGCGAACATATATTTATGAATAACAAATTCCATGGATTAACATTATGTTGTTAGGTGATATATTTACAGTGAATCCTCTGCTCAAGTTAGAAAACAAAATTTTCATTGTTAGATCGGATATTGGAAAATATACGTGATTAGCAATATAAATGATTTAATGGATCCGTAATTGCATATTAATTCTCTAAAGCATTATACTGTATTTTCCAAAATGAATAACCGTAGTGGAGAGAAACGAATTTGAACGAGAGAGAGAGAGAGAGAGAGAGAGAGAGAGAGAGAGAGAGAGAGAGAGAGAGAGAGAGAGAGGAAAGCATCATTTTAATCCCAGAATCGCCCATGCGGATTTATATGAAAACTTCTCCACCGTGAGACGGAAGTGAGGCGCGAAATTCATATTGCAACTCCGGTGAATCTGGGACTGAAATGATCTGTCGAATGGTTTCATTGGACAGATGAGGCTGACGCTGATGTCGTCTCTCATTCGGAAAGTGACAGACGCAGGTTGTAGGCGGAAATCTCCTCCTCTTCCTGCAAGTTTCGGTCGTTTTGTTCTTTATTGCCAACATGCACGTTATCCGCATTGGATTTCAAGGAAAGTGAAAGATATAACAACGTGAATCCATTGTTGTATCTTCGATAGATTACAAACGTTCTGCTTTTATTGTTTGCCATCACTTCTTGGCGTGAAAATTTAGCAAAATTAACGAGGTGGGGATTCGTTACGTAAGTGGTGTGGGCTTACGCCTGTTCCAATATCCTCTGCAATTAAATGCGGAATAAATGTCTGACCGCCATCAAGATAGCCTTTACCTGGTTTGTAATAATTTGGACCACGATGATAATGAAAGTGGCAATTTAATGCAACTTACCGAAGATTTCCTTTTAACTATGTGAAGAATGAAACCCACAGGTTCATACGAATAAAAGGAATGTTGGGAATAAAGATAATTGCAAAAGATGATTAAGCAGAAACATGAAATAATTTGTTATATAAGATTTATCGTCGAAATAAAAACAGATCTTTTACAGTTTCCTAGTCTTTTCGTGAATATAAAAATACATGTGGTTTTGGACCCCTCATAAATCTATTTCTCTTTGACAAATAAACACATTTTATTTTTATACGAGTTCATTTTCAGTCACTGTCTACTAAAGAATTAATGTCATTTAGTTTTCTATAGTTATTTAGATGTCTTTGCTTTATAACTTGGAGCACGAAGATCCGCATCAGACCTGGTTTTGTGTTCTTCTGGACAGTCTTGTTATTTCTCCAGAAGAAGGTTCTAATATGACGTCACCTAAGGGGAACGAACCTAACGAAATAATCTCGAGAAAACTATCGTAATCTTCTAAGGATTCCACTGTTCGATGACTTTTTCCCTGTTCAGTGCCTTACAAATTACCCCCCGGCTGTTGCGGTACCACTAAAAAGGCAACATTCATCAGAAAACAACAATCGGAAACAAAGCCAAATTAAACTCAGTAATGCTGTTTTTAAAAAAGAAATAGAATCGGTCACCGACTTTATTGCCTTTCACGCAGCTCACAAAGTGAATTAGTTCAAAAAACTTCCTCGTCCAGGTCACATACAACACCACGGCTTCTAAAGGGTTCTCTCAAAACTAATAACATTTTTGTCCGTGAGCTACAAAAGAGCAATTTCATGTTTTGGTGAACGCTGTTATGCAGTGAAGGAATTTTCCTTATTGCCAGCTGTATGTTGTTTGCTCTGCCCTATATAGAGTTTCTCTTTATTACATGTAATACAATAAGAGTTAGAAAAAAATGATAATGCTTTTATGAGAACAAAAATATTTTTACACTTACATTGCTTCATGCAGGTGCAATCAATGAATTACCGATGAGGTCATACGTATATGTAATTGTATATACAGTAGATAGACAGATACACATATAGATTTTAGCAAAGTCACTCACTGGGTACCAACCACCACTTTGTATAAGTTTATATATCTAGGGTAGACTTTTATCGATATGTATATATGAATGGAATTAACGATGCATTCATCTCTAATCATCTTTATATTACAGTGGTTATCTCCAATCTGCATTGTGTGCGCACAAATTCCTTTTTTCTTGTAAAAAAAAAAGCCACCGAAGCCTGCAACAAACCTTAATTGTCTGATACAAACTGCAAGGGGTAATAGCTAGTCAGAAAAGGTAACAGATCTATAAGTATTAAAAATTTTCAGATATTAATATTCTAATTCATAATAAACTGATCGTGAAAAGGACATGAGGCGAACTTCCATAGTTGGTTGGTTTTGATTAATTGGGTTTATGCCTGATGTGTTAAGATATGAAAGTATGTAGGAGTCTTGGTATGAGCCTCCGGCTTCTGCCAAACCAGCAGAGAAGTCTTTCCTGGTAATTCACTTGTTTGCCCTGTGGCTGTCCTTGGGTAATCGTCTTTCCTCAGAGGATATGTCCCAACGCAATCCTCTTTCGTGACAATTTTATTTAGTCGGGAAAATGGATGAGATGCTCTTATAAATTCAGTTTTATTTCCAGTGGTTCGAAGAGCCCAGCAGAAACAGAGAATATTCAAAACAGCACATGCAGAAAATGGACATTGCAAAGGACTTCGGCAATTCATTGACGTAGATTAAGAATCATGACGAAAAAGAAATACAGCTAGATTTTTATACAAGCTTCATGCATCAGTTCTAAGGATCTTTATTGGTCTAATTCCTATGAGAAGATAAGAAACTCCTTTATTTCTGACAACTGAAACAAAAGAAAAATGTATTGTTATGAATATAATCTGAAGTGGTGGGCTTTTCTAATCTGTACGGCACACTATCACCGTTTATGGGTTTTATTGTCTATATCAGTAAAATACTTATAACATTTCCTTACTGATAACTAAGGTCTAAGTATTATTCATGCTTAGAATGCACAATTAATATTATTACCCATAGGTATATTATAAAGACGTTAATATGAATAAAACAAAATATCATGACCAATAAGTGATATATATAAATACTATTATATAGTCACAAATATGGCCAGTAAATTCTGTAAAAAAAAGGCGATGTTCTAATCATAAACATGTTTAGTAAATATTATGCAAAGGCGACTGTATAGCCACAAACACGGGTAAGGAAGTTCAATACAAAGACAATTGTTTAATTACAAACGTGGAAACTAGGTATTGTACAAAAAAACAATTGTTGAATTACAAACGTGGTCAGGAGATATTGTAAAAAAACAGTTGTTTAATCACAAACGTGGCCAATAAGCACTGGGTAAAGACAGTAATATAATTACTAATATAATAACCCAGTAAGATACCAAACAGTTCTCGACGAAAATAAAATCTCCCGGAGTCTGCAAACCAATTCCACAATCTTTCGTGACAAAAATTTGATCGCCCTCATCACCGGGTTTCGTTCAATTTGAAGTTCCCTCCGATTCCCACAGTAATTAGCCTCGGGGACAAATTGCGATCGTTGGGAACTGAATTTAATTTACCTTTGGAAGCGACCCAAGAGGAAGGACATAAAATTAAAATTTCTCCCTCGCATGTGTCTGAGTTTCCCTGACGGCTTTCCCAGACGATTTGAATCTCCTTTACACTGATTACCTGGAAAAGATTGTGCTTCGGACTTCTTCGGTAATTTCTCCCTTTATGTTGATATTGCTGCTGTTGTCGTCGCTTTTCAATACCGACATTTATACTTTTTTCTCGTTTCATATTTCACTATTCTCAGAGGACTCAAGTCACTATTATTTGGTCTGTCACTAATCATTGTTTTCTTTTACAATGATTTTGGATGAAGAATTGTAAAATAATTCGGAATTTGTATCTGTTTTCTTTGACAAGACGTATTGAAAGATTAATACTGGGAATTTTATGTGAGAATTTCATTAAAAATCATAATTGTTTGTTTACTACATTTTTATGAGTATCCTCAATAATATGAGTAACAAAATGCTTGCCATTACGATGTTACTTAGATCTGACTAGTCCATAAAAATAACTGTTGCCTGACCAAAACAATCTTCTTTTATCAATGCCTACAAACGCAGTGTTACGTTGGTGATGTTATTGCTGTAAATTGAAAAAAAAAAAACTAAATGTCATTGCTGTAATTTGAAAACAAACTAAAAAATAAAAAAAACAGTATGACCTGTAATGTATAAACATAATTTAAACTTTATTATGCCATTCATTCTTTCCTCTATCATCAAAGAAAAACAAACGAACGCAATTTTCAAATAAAAATCAAGTTCACGAGGATGAGTTTTTCCCTGCATGCAGAAAAGAAGCTTCTCTTCAATAAGAAATAATCCAGGTCATCAGGTTAAGCGATTGGGGTGCTTTGCTTATTGATTCCTGGAGAATGAATACTGCCGATGGTCACTAACGCCTTAATCCCATCAGATCGGATTGGAATCCTCTTGTAATTGAAAAGCAGGAATAACCCCTGGCTGTAAGTATATAGGAGTCGTTCTTTATTTTTCCCAAAACGAGAATCTGGTTCAAATGGACACTTGGTTCTGGTCTGAAATCCCGATGGTATATCGAAATGAGTTTCCCTCTGGTCGTTTCATTCCACTGCCATTTTTTGTGTTTTTCTTGTATGTTGATATGAAAATAAAAATAATGAAATTGCTTCATATCCCATCTAAGCTTCTTATAACTTTTCGGAGGGTCTTAGTTTTTGCGAGGATGGTTGACTTGTTTAACATTAAGATTAAATATTTTTATATAAACTGAACTATTTACACAAATAAAAGTTTTATTGAATTTAGTGAACTTTTTAGCATTTTCTTCGTCTTCTTCTTGTTCTTCTTCTTCTTCTTATTATTATTATTATTATTATTATTATTATTGTTATTATTATTATTATTATTATTATTATTATTATTATTATTATTATTATTATTATTATTATTATTATTATTATTATTATTATTATTATTATTATTATTATTATTATTATTATTATTATTATTATTATTCCACATTCAATCTTTTCCCATAAGATTTCAATCTCAATCTAAAAATCAGTGTAAAAACATCTTTTCTTGTCATATAACGAAGAGATATTAATAAAAAGTATAAGGAGGTTAGAATAATCCCAATAAGTCCTTAGTTCAAGTATACTCTTAGTTCAAAACAATATTTATATAAGTCTGTGAACTTGAAACTCATTACGTTGATACGATTTCCGACCACATGGTCGTTTAATTTCAGGCAAATAGCATATCACTGCCAATATAATACTTACAGCAATATTTTACAAAGTTTTGTTCACGTAATTAATTTTAAATATCTATAGTAAGTGAAAGAGAATTTTATTTTCGCCTCCAAAAAAGTTCGAAGGGGACTTTATTTCAACCGTGTCTTTTTCGTACGCTGCTGAGAGAGTCCAGCATTGAGTGAACTGAATTCAATGAACGTGGAAGAAATGTTCTTTAAGTAATCTTCATCAAATAATCAGTTTTCAGTTAGATAAAAAAATGTCGTCCTAACTGATTTTCAGCGATTCTAATCCTATACTGCTACAAAGAGGTGGCAACCTTTCCATAGTAATCTACGATTGTTACATGTACAAATATTAACCTTTAAAGTCAAGGATCGGGGTCAAGGATTTTCAACATCTAAATCTTTCATTGTCAGCTACACATTTGGAGCAACATTTTTGCTAATCAAATTACTTAATAACCACCTTCAGTTAATTTTACTATTACAGGTCAAAGGTTGAGGTTAAATCATTGGTAGATATTTTGGTACGTATTTAATTCACGTAACTGAAAAATCTTATTCGCTCATGGTTTCTGCAGGAACAAAGCCACATATGAGTCCTTGTTTATTTTAGAAATTTGATTCAACAGAAGCATTAAGTATCACATAATAATTGCATTTACATGAATTATCAGAGGAGGGGTTATTTCATCTGCAGATGCGATATATCAACAAACAATATTATATGCTTGCGTTTGCTTCAAATGAAAAACAAAACATTATCCTATCGGGCTTTTCCAGAAAAGAATTATACAAATTTTAAAGCATCTACAACAAGAACAAAAACAACAACAGCAACAACAACAACAATAATATAATATAATAATAATAATATTAATGTCTCGGAAGAAGAACCACTCTCAAACAAACTTATTTAAACTATGGCCGTCTGGATGCCGTTGAGTTTGTTGAGAAATTCCAGAGACTGAGGAACTGCAATGCAAACTCACTGTCATCCTGATGGATATACTGTTCAATGAAATAATAATAATAATAATAATAATAATAATAATAATAATAATAATAATAATAATAATAATAAAATCAGAGTGGATCTTGTTTGTCCTCCACGGGTGGAGGCGGGTTAGGTAGGGGAGACATGACACATCCACCCTCCTCCTGCAAACCTGTTTGTCCGCCCCGGGTGGGGGCGGGGTGGACAGGGGATCGGGAGGGTAGGGGAGACATGACGGGCAACGCCGGGTTCCAGTAGCAGCACCTTCAAGCTCTTAATAATAATAATAATAATATAATAATAATAATAATAATAATAATAATAATAATAATAATAATAATAATGCAAATCTTCTTCACAATCCCGTGCACATTTATGTAAAAGTTCTGCATTTACAAATGATAAAATGAAATCCAGGAGATTTTGTAATTTAATAATAATAATAATAATAATAATAATAATAATAATAATAATAATAATAATAATAATAATAATAATTTCATAAGAAAATTTTCCTTGGGTTAAGCAAGTGGTTCCATAACAAGTCACATGAGCCATAAAAATAACCCCTAATGTTTTATTTTACTTGCGGCAACCACTGAATTTCTGTATGAAGTATTTCAGTTATATTTCCCGTAATAATAAATGAAGTTAAGATATTGCAGTCGTCACAAGAACATATAATTCAAAGAGGGGCGTAAAAGTTTCAGTGAATTAGAAAAGTCTTTCAATGATATTTCAGCTTTGTTGTAGTTTTCTGTAAAAGAAAACTATTAAGTCGGCTTTGTTTGTCCGTCCGCACTTTTTCTGTCCGCCCTCAGATCTTAAAAACTACGGCGGCTAGACGGCTGCAAATTGGTATGTTAATTATCCACCCTCAAATCATCAAACATCCAAATTGCAGCTCTGTAGCCTCAGTAGTTTTTATTTTATTTAAGGTTACAGTAACCATAATCGTACTTCTGGCAACGATATAGGACAGGCCACCACCAGGCCGTGGTTAAAGTTTCATTGGCCGCGGCTCATACTACATCATACAAAGACCACCGAAAGACAGATCTATTTTCGGTGGCCTTGATTTTACGCTGTAGCGGCTGTACAGAAAACTCGATTGCGCCTAAGAAACTTTGGCGCATTTTTTACTTGTTCTTTATTATTATTATTATTATTATTATTATTATTATTATTATTATTATTATTATTATTATTATTATTCCATGATTAATCTTCTTTGAAAACATAGTACGATCATGTAAAAAAGAATATAATTAAAATGTCAGAAGCCGGAACAGTTACAGCTATTAACCACAGTCACGGCTGGTAATATATTGTTATATTTCTTGCCAAAAAAATATAAAATGAGTGATGAGGTCAGTATATGAGGAAAAGTTAATAAACAGCAGTGTTCTTTTCCGCCTTATGAAATATATGAAATCGTAAAAAACGGGTTAATTATAAGTTGCTGGAGAGAGAGAGAGAGAGAGAGAGAGAGAGAGAGAGAGAGAGAGAGAGAGAGAGAGAGAGAGAGAGAGAGAGAGAGAGATGCTTAAGAATGGAAGCAAGCTCTGATTCTTCTCGAAGGGGAATGGTAAACATTATTTTAATTTTTTTTTTTTTAGTAAGGACGCAAATAAATGATACTATTATTCTTATTTTATTTCAGTTGCATTAAGGTTAAAGATTTGTTCAGCGTTATCGGTTTCTATGGTAGGATACCACCTTTAGACAATTTTCAAGAAGAGAGAGAGAGAGAGAGAGAGAGAGAGAGAGAGAGAGAGAGAGAGAGAGAGAGAGAGAGAGAGAGAGAGTTTAAGCAAAACATATGCTTTATTTAATTCTTTATTTTTAATTTTTGGTGAGCGTAAGAACTTTTCATGTCATCTCATTTATAAACACCTCTGGCATAAACACCGCAGAATTTATTCAAATACAGCGCCAATATTTGTTCAAATATGCAAAGACCACAACTCTGTGAACAATTAATACTTCTTTCATGGATTATGATCGATGATTAATTAATAAGCAGAACTATGAGGGGCAAATTTGTTAATGATGCTAATGATCCAAATTTTTATTTTGTTAAATATCTATGATCTACGCCAAATCCTTAACAACTAATAATCGAAATTACTTTGTTATTAATAAGTATAAGCAATATGCATATTAAAAAAGCATATGACTTAACAAGAAAATATAAAATGCCTTTTAAAGAGTCATTTAAAAGTAAAAGAAAGATGTATTTTTTCCACAGCGTAATTACAACCTCCCCAGGGCAAATAAAACTCTTATCATCAGTATAATTCCAAAAATTAAACCAGAAATTAATTTGTGCTGTTTTCTAGACGTCTTTGTAAAAAGTGTATTACAATAACAACACGTAAAATTGCGCAAACCTGTTCCGTGACAACTCTCTGGCTATTGCTTTGACTCTAATATCTTTTCTGTGAGTGGAAACTACTTATCTCGATTATATTCTTCTATAAATGCGATTTTTTCATATATTTTAATATAGTTTTTAACTAAATGTATGAGAATAAGATTACCCCCTACAATAATACTTTAATAGAACTTGAGATCAATGAACTGTTTAAGCTACTAATATACTAATAGAATATTATTTAATGGTACTTAGGATTGACGCGAATTAAGATCATTATTACTTGAAATATAAAGTAAACGACAAAAATTATATTTCTTGGTTTATTTTTTTATACAAGAAGTTACGATTTTTTTTTTGCTCCAGGGAGGTTGTACTTACATTGTAGCAAGTCATGTGGTTATTTAAAATGCCCAAAGTATTTTTCGAACCGGATGATCAAAACATTACTTGTTAGAGTTTGGGCGTAAATCATTAATACTTAAAAGATGACAAAGTTGTAACATGACATCAGCAAGCACTAAAATTAGAAAAGAACTCTCTTCATAAATTCATTTGAAATATCTCAACAGAAAATGTGAGATTCATTTTCATATTTGCTTTCTCATTCTTGATAAATAAAATATCCGGGAATCTATTTCAGTTCT
>NC_089750.1:58192206-58224706 GCF_040412425.1 Macrobrachium rosenbergii
CGATAACTTTTCAAAGAGAAAAGTAAGGCATCGTTTTTACTCCATGTAAAAATGGAAAGCACGTTAAAACGATCCAAGAGTGGATTATTAAAGGAAACATCCAAGAGTGTGTGTGGGCCTCTCTATTAGTGAGCTAAAATAACTCCGATGCATTTTGATGCCAATAGAACAAGTCTTTCCTCGACAAAGGAAAATAAAGTTCTCCAGTTTCAAGTATTTTATTTAACTTCATTTAACACCTACACGTTGCGACCCACGAAGCATGACTGCATCACTAACAATCACCCGTTTCGAAACCTTTGTTTATATACCTTCAGTGCTTTCGAGCACGTCACGATAACAGCGCATCTCAATTAACGTCCCAGTGTGCATATTCTCTAAATCCCGTTGATTGGAGGGACATGATCGAGCCGAATTGACAGAGGGTAACGACCCCAGTCTGTTAGTTCTCTCCGCGGTCCTTTGAAGTGAGAGTTACTGAATTGTCTTCCTACGGGCAATTTCATTGCTCGGTTTTGTTGTGGTTCATACAGTGCTTACGACTTCGTCTTTCTCTTTGTTGAAATGACAGCTGGGCTTTATTTGTGGGTCCGGGGGTCTTCGTGGGTGGTGTTAAGAGTATATCCATAGCATATTTGTGTTAGATAAGCGCTGCTTTATTTTCATGTTAAATTTATCTATTTTTTTTATTTCCACATGAATCTCTGATTACTGAGAGAGAGAGAGAGAGAGAGAGAGAGAGAGAGAGAGAGAGAGAGAGAGAGAGAGAGAGAGAGAGGTATTATTAGAAGCTTCCTGGTACGGAAACGGTCACTGGCATGTAACAGATAAGATGGCATCCATTTTTAAAATTGAATTTCAAGTCAAATGTTAGTATATGTATTAAAAGAGAGAATAATATAAAACATTATTCGTAGGCCAACTATATCACATAAAAAGTGCTAGAACTTATGACAACATATGTGTGAAACCCACACATACACACACACATACACACACAAACACACACACATATATATATATATATATATATATATGTATGTATGTGTATATATATATATATATATATATATATATATATATTATATATATATATATATTATATACATGTTCACACATACATATATATACAAATATATATTTGTAAATATTTATCTATATTTACATTATATATACACATATATTATATATATATATATATATATATATATATATATATATATATATATATATATATATATATATATATACATATATACATACATGTTCATATATAATGTAAATATAGATAAATATTTACAAATATATATTTGTATATATATATATATATATATATATATATATATATATATATATATATATATATATATATATGATTATTATCACTTTTGTACGTGATTCATTTATCACACATTACCACAGGTGAAAAATAAGAAACGGGGTGTAGGTTCTGACCGGTTTCGACTTTATTTCCAAGCCATTGACGAAGGACTGATACAGAGTGTGAGAAGTCACAAAATATATACTACAAGAACAGTACTGACGAACATACACAACCGTTAGAGGCTCCATATCCCCACTCAGGCCGGTGTCGAGGTAGGAGTGGCCTTTAAAACTCATTTGGCTAAAAATCACAATAGACTCTCAGGGGACATTGCTGATAAACAGACCATACCCCACCTCAGATCCACACCTGACAGGTGTCATGGAGGCGGAGTTTGGAAACTCATTAACATTACTACCCTCGTACTGTGTTTACAAATATGATAATCCTATTTTCATCATCTCTACTGCCTACCTTAAAGTTTAAACAATTTACAAATTTCTTTTTGATATTAAAGGATCAAGTTTATACATCCCTTGACTGATATTCATATTATGGTTGTAACTTTCTTTTATGAAGCTAGATTCAATGATGTTCCTTTCAGTGCATTATTAGAATATACAATCCTTTTGCCCCTTCCCAGTTGATAGCATGATTGTTCTCACTAACATGTACAAATATACCACTGTTCCCTTGTGCATATCTCACACATTTCTTATGTTGTTCAATTCTTTTTTCCAGTGCTTTCCCGGTTTGGCCAATATAAAAGTTGTCACAAGACTTACACGGAATTTTATATACTCACCCTTTAATATTGTCTGGGAGTTCTTGATAAGTACATTTTTCATTGTTGTATTGTTCTTAAATGCGACATTAACACCAACATTCTTAAGAAGATGAGGGATATCTTTCATACTATTATTATAAGGCAGAACAAATTTTTTTTTTTGTGTTGTAAGGTTCTTTCTGGTTTTGATACATAGTCTTTTTGCCCTTCAAATGCACTGTTTAATACACTATCAGGATATTTCAATTTTTTGCCTGCATTCCTAATCTTATCTATTTCATCATCAATATATTCAGGGCTACATACCCGTAATGCTCTTAAAAACATAGATGAAAACACTGACTTTTAACCTTATTGCTTTGTCCAGAATAGAAATGCACATAGGAAGAAATATTAGTGGGTTTTCTATACACACAATATTTAAACCCACTACTATTTCTTCGTATGAGGACATCCAGAAACGGTAAGCACCATCATTTTCCATTTCCATTGTGAATTTAATTGATGGTACTAATTGATTTAACTTAGGAAAAAAAGTTTTTACATCTTGGTTCCCTAATACCATACACAAATTATGTCGTCAACATACCAAAACCATGTTACATTACGTGGGATTATGTTGTTTAATATCTTCTTTTCAAAAAATTCCATATATAAGTTACTTAACACTGGGGATAGAGGGTTTCCCATTGCCATACCAAAATTTTGTGAGTAAAATTTACCATTAAATTCAAATTTACAATCTTTTACACATAATTTAATCAGTTCAATTAAAGTACTTTTTAGAAAATGGGATATCCAGCTGTGTGTTCTCTAACAATTCAGATAAAAACGCCATCAGATCATCTATTGGCACCTTTGTGAATAGTGATACAACATCAAAACTTACAAGCCTGGATTCACTATTAATCTCTACACTATTTATTTTATTTATCAGGTCCACATTATTCTTGATATTTGCATTTGAGATGGCAGTTACTAATGGGTTGAGAATATCTGCTAAGTACTTCGCTAGCTTGTATGATGCGGAACCAACTGAACTGATAATTGGCCTGGCAGGAAAGTTTGCTTTGTGAGTTTTTATTGTACCATACATGTATGGTAGCGATGGAGAGGTCACACAACTTCTTTATAAGGCTTTCGTTACCTTTTAACAGGTTTGTCACTTTCTTATTGAAACCACTATTCACATTGTCTATCGGGTTCTTATTTAATTCTTTATATGTGTTATCATCACCTAAAAGATTTTGCATTTTTTTCTATATATTCACTTTTATTTAAAATTACAAGGGCGCCTGATTTATCTGATTTTTGTCATGTGTATATTTTTATCTTTTTCAGTTCATTAATAGCAACCATAAATCTTTTGGGGACGTTTGTGGTGTCTGATTTTTTTCATACTTCCATAAATCACTCCCTTAACCATGTTCACTTCTTCATTCGTTAAATCACTATATTTTTCCAAATTACACAGTCCTTTAGTTATTTCCACACTGTTCCTTCCGCCAGGAGATAAAGCAAAGTTTAAACCGTAGCCTAAGGCACTAGTTACATTTCTATCCAGCTGTTTGTTTGATAAGTTGACGACACATTCATGATTGGCGTTGTTGGTTCAAAAAGGGCTTCTTTCAATCAAGAAGTTTCATTTTATTATCGTGTTTCCGAAACTGTATCGGAAACTGAAACGGAAACACGATAATAAAATGGTTGCTATTAATGAACTGAAAAAGATAAAAATATACACATGACAAAAGCAGATAAATCAGAGATGCCCTTGTAATTTTAAATAAAAGTGAATATATAGAAAAATGCAAAATCTTTTAGGTGATGATAACACATATAAAGAATTAAATAAGAACCCGATAGACAATGTGAATAGTGGTTTCAATAAGAAAGTGAAAAACCTGTTAAAAGGTAACGAAAGCCTTATAAAGAAGTTGTGTGTGACCTCTCCATCGCTACCATACATGTATGGTACAATAAAAACTCACAAATTTTCCTGCCAGGCCAATTATCAGTTCAGTTGGTTCCGCATCATACAAGCTAGCGAAGTACTTAGTAGATATTCTCAACCCATTAGTAGGTACCATCTCAAATGCAAATATCAAGAATAATGTGGACCTGATAAATAAAATAAATAGTGTAGAGATTAATAGTGAATCCAGGCTTGTAAGTTTTGATGTTGTATCACTATTCACAAAAAGGTGCCAATAGATGATCTGATGGCGTTTTTATCTGAATTGTTAGAGAACACACAGCTGGATATCCCATTTTCTAAAAGTACTTTAATTGAACTGATTAAATTATGTGTAAAAGATTGTAAATTTGAATTTAATGGTAAATTTTACTCACAAAATTTTGGTATGGCAATGGAAACCCTCTATCCCCAGTGTTAAGTAACTTATATATGGAATTTTTTGAAAAGAAGATATTAAACAACATAATCCCATGTAATGTAACATGGTTTAGGTATGTTGACGACATAATTTGTGTGGCCAATAGGGAACCAAGATGTAAAAACTTTTTTGCTTAAGTTAAATCAATTAGTACCATCAATTAAATTCACAATGGAAATGGAAAATGATGGGTGCTTACCGTTTCTGGATGTCCTCATACGAAGAAATAGTAATGGGTTTAAATATTGTGTGTATAGAAAACCCACTAATATTTCTTCCTATGTGCATTTTTATTCTGGACAAAGCAATAAGGTTAAAAGTCAGTGTTTTTTCATCTATGTTTTTAAGAGCATTACGCCAGGTATGTAGCCCTGAATATATTGATGATGAAATAGATAAGATTAGGAATGCAGGCAAAAAAATTGAAATATCCTGATAGTGTATTAAACAGTGCATTTGAAGCAAAAAAAGACTATGTATCAAAACCAGAAAGAACCTTACAACACAAAAAAATTTGCTTGTTCTGCCTTATAATAATAGTATGAAAGATATCCTCATCTTCTTAAGAATGTTGTGTTAATGTCGCATTTAAGAACAATACAACAATGAAAAAATGTACTTATCAAGAACTCCCAGACAATATTAAAGGGTGTGTATATAAAAATTCCGTGTAAGTCTTGTGACAACTTTTATATTGGCCAAACCGGGAAAGCACTGAAAAAAAAGAATTGAACAACATAAGAAATGTGTGAGATATGCACAAGGAACAGTGGTATATTTGAAAACATGTTAGTGAGAACAATCATGCTATCAACTGGGAAGGGGCAAAAGGATTGTATATTCTAATAATGCACTGAAAGGAACATCATTGAATCTAGCTTCATAAAAGAAAGTTACAACCATAATATGAATATCGGTCAAGGGATGTATAAACTTGATCCTTTAATATCAAAAAGAAATTTGTAAATTGTTTAAACTTTAAGGTAGGCAGTCAGAGATGTATGAAAATAGGATTATCATATTTGTAAACACAGTACGAACAGGGTAGTAATGTTAATGAGTTTCCAAACTCAATGCCTCCATGACACCTGTCAGGTGTGGATCTGAGGTGGGGTATGGTCTGTTTATCAGCAATGACCCCTGAGAGTCAAGATTGTGATTTTTAGCCAAATGAGTTTTAAAGGCCACTCCCACCTCGACACCGGCCTGAGTGGGGATATGGAGCCTCTAACGGTTGTGTATGTTGTCAGTACTGTTCTTGTAGTATATATATATGTGACTTCTCACACTCTGTATCAGTCCTTAGTCAATGGTCTTGGAAATAAAGTCGAAACCGGTCAGGACCTACACCTCAGTTTCTTATTTTTCACCTGTGGTACTGTGGTAGTTACATATATGCAATGCGACGATAATATATACCTATATATATATATTATATGCCATTATATATATATATATGTGTGTGTTTGTGTGTGTGTGGGTTTCACAATATGTTGTCATAAGTTCTAGCAGTTTTATGTGATATAGTTGACCACAGGAATAATGTTTTATATTATTCTCTCTCTTAATTACATAGCCTATACTAACATTTGACTTGAAATTCAATTTAAAAATGGATGCCATCCTGTCTGTTGCATGACCCTGACTGTTTCCGTACCAGGAAGCTTCTAATGATACCTCTCTTAACGGAATAATCTCTCAGTAATCCTACTATATATATATATATATATATATATATATATATATATATATATATATATATATATATATATATGTATCAGTATATATATATACATACACACACACTCTCAGTAATCAGAGTATGTATACAACACACACACACACACATATATATATATATAAGGGTCAGTATATATATATATATATATATTATATATATATATATATATATACATATACATGTTCATCACTCTCAGTAATCAGAGTATGTATGTTACACACACACACACACACACACACACACACACATATATGGTCATATATATATATATATATATATATATATATATATATATATATATATATATATATATATACACACACACACATGCACATAAGTTCAATAATGCTAAACAGAGAAACAAAATTATATTTGGTCTTTATGAAATGGAGAAACATCGAGAAATGCCAAATGCCATTTTACCAGGCGGGCCCCGGCCCCCCCAAAAAAAAAAAAAACCAGGCCAAAACGTCGTCTGCAAAAACGTCGTCGCGGAAACCGGGTTGAAATATATTTTTCTTTTGTGGTTTACATCTTCAATTAATCTTTACCTTTACTTATATTCAAAGAATTGTATATATCAGCAAATATCTGCATTTTCACAAATTTTGCGGATGGGTATTTTGAAATTGCCGGAAAGGTTCGTAAAATGACTTGAGTTCTCTCTAATATTCATCTAAAGTCAAACTTTCCTTACATAATGAAACAAGATGAGCCTTAAGCAGAGTAAAATAGAAAAAAGGCAAATGTATAAAATAAGCCTTAAGTAGAGTAAAAAAAGCTAAATATACAAAATGAGACTTAAGTAGAGTAGAATGAAAAAAAATAGAGGCGTCCAGCGCTGAAACCGGCACTCGCCGCAAATTTGAGAAATGCATTTTATCGTACATCTGGAATCCCCTTCGTTTCCTCTTTCGAATGGTATGAGTGAGGGTATATTTTGATGATGAGAATAAGGTTCAATTTTGCGTTATATGAACATTGGTTTTCATCCGTAAGTACCGAGCCAAGCAACTTCCCACGATGTTTGGAACTTAACTCAGCACTCACCATTCACCCACACGTCAGCTGACTGCTCCAGCAGGGCTGCCAAGCGCATTCTTTCACAACATAAATACGTAATTTTTAACAAAATGTTTTCTCCTTATTTATTTTACTATTACAATTGAATTATGTTTTAAAATTAATAATATAACTTATTTTAATAATAAAATAAAGAAAACCCATCTAATGCGCCTTTTGAAAACTCTTGAATTCGAGAACCTTTTTCATGCTAACACGGAGCGAGTGGCAGCCATTGCTCCTTCGTCTTGTAAACAAACGTTCGAGTGTGGCGGGAGTGCTGAGCGGCTAAGATTACTCGTAATATTTTTCGTTATTTTGAAGTGATTATCAGTGCCCAGTGAGTTTTTTTGTGCTATCGGCAATGTCTACTGTTAGTCGTGATCAGATAGATAACCCTCAGCCTACAACATCGAGTGGTAATAGACATGGTATCGGTTTTTTCTACCGTAACACGCCGAAGCATGATCTTAGGCTAAGTAAGAAAAGTTTTCAGGTTACGAATCCGATAATGCATAAGCGGATGATAGTGATCTCGATCCTGATTACGTGTTACCACCTGAGAGTGTTAGTGTTAGTGAGAGTGAGGCCACACCAAAGAGGCCCAAAAATGTAGTGGTAAAGAAGGGTAGGTCTTTGGTGCGCAATGTTGAAGGTTGGGAGAAAAATGTGGCAAAGGCTGAAAGAGATGGGGGGAAGATTACGTAAGCTATGCCTCAAAAAAGGAAAGGGTGGGCCTAAAGAAAATTGGGGCCCGGTGTAAAGATGGATGTTTCGAAAAAGTTAGTATGGAAAAAATACAAGTTATTCTTGATGAATTTTGGGCCATTGGGGATTATGACAAGCAAAATGCTTATATCAGTGGCTGTATTAGTGAGACTACTTTTAAGAGAAAGTATACTAAGAATGAGAAAAGCCAGCGTGAAGTTGAAACTGTTTATACTGTTATACATTCTGGTGTTTCTTACACAGTGTGTAGGAAGGGTTTTATGGCTATGCATGGCCTATCTAGGGATAGGGTGGAATTGGTGGCCCGGAAAAAGAAGACCTCAGTAACTATAGCCGATTCACTTAGGGTAGATTCTTGGGCCTAAGAGACGTTTGTTTGGCGGCCTCTGATTGGCTGGTACTGGGAGGTATGCAGCTCGCTCACTGTTTCATTTTAACGTCTGTAGCTCAGAAAACTTGAAATATGTTTATATTTCTTCATTTATCTCATGTTTTACACAAGATAGGAAAGTTCTGGTCATACCATAGGATTCGGTATTAATTGTACAACTAAATCATGATTTCTTGAAATCAGTAAGATAAAACACAAAGGAATTACAACGAGTAAAAGTGAAGAGAGAAGCATTTCATTCTTTATACCTGTTTTTACATATCGTCGGATTTTGCATCATTCATGTGATCAAGATAAGATAAAACTTGTGTTTTCATACAATAAATTCACCCTGAATACGCTGGTGCTTTCAGATTTTAGATGGGTGTGATATGTGAAGAGAAAATGAAGAATATGTCTTATTATGTTGCATCCGTTCTTGACTCAGATTGGCAGTAGAAACCGAGAGACGGTGATCTGCAAAGCCGAGGCGCCGTTGACAGTTGCCAGTTAGCAATATGAGAAGTTAACAGTTTCGACAATATTTACCGTATTGTTATGTCATTACATTTTCTGTAAATAAAGGCATAAAATTCCCATTATGAATGTCGAACTTTTCCACTCCAGTATCATATAATTATGTCCGTATGTCTGGACATATCTGATAAGAAAAAATGAATAATCATATGAATGCATCTGGATGTGTTGGCTTCAATTTAGGCTAGGTGAGAAATTTGCATACGGTAGGCTACATGGTAAATAACAGGCCTGCACAATTATCAAATATAACATGTATATATAGGAATAAACGTTCTGGTGTAAGAGCAGCTCAAACAAATTCTGAAAAAGACAGAATTTTATATTCGTTACATCGCCAATAGATTTTATGGTAAGAAATAAAAAGATGTACTTTCGTTCATTGAATGAACATATAAAAACCATCAGCTTTTCGTGTTATTGACCAGAGAAGCAAGCGGCCATAATAATGAATTATTCAGCCTGTTATTTATCATGTAGCCTACAGTACGCAAATTTCTCATCTAGACTAAACTGAAACCAACACATCCAGATGCATCCATATGATTATTCATTTTTTTCTAATCAGATATGTCCAGACATACGGACATATATGATATTGGAGTGAAAAAGTTCGAATTCATAATGTGAATTCTATGCATTTATGCACAGAAATTGTAATGACATAATAATACGGTAAATATTGTCGAAACTGCAAACTTCTCATATCACTAATTGGCAACTGTCAATGGCACCTCAAAGCTCTCGCTGTTTGCAGATCACAGTCTCTCGGCACTACTGCCAAACTGAGTCAAGTACGGATGCAACATAATACGACATATTCTTCATTTTCTCTTCACATATCGCACCCATCTAAAATCTGAAAGCACCAGCGTATTCAGGGTGAATTTATTGTATGAAAACACTAGTTTTATATTATCTTGATCGCATGAATGATGCAAAATCCGACGATATGTAAAAACAGTATAAAGAATGAAATGCTTCTCTCTTCACTTTTACTCGTTGTAATTCCTTTGTGTTTTACCTTACTGATTTCAAGAAATCATGATTTAGTTGTACTATTAATACCGAATCCTATGGTATGACCGAAACTTTCCTATCTTGTGTAAAACATGAGATAAATGAAGAAATATAAACATATTTCAAGTTTTCTGAGCAGCAGACATTAAAATGAAACTGTGAGCAGCTGCATACCTCGCGGTACCAGCCAATCAGAGGCCGCCAAACAAATGTCTCTTAGGCCCAAGAATCTACCTTGAGTGAATCTGCTATAGTACTCCACCAAGTGATTTGCGCAACCGCAGGCCTAATGAACGTAAGATTCTTGGGCCAAAGTTAGACTGTGTCCATCAGCACATTCAGTCTCCCAGTGACTACTAGTCACTACAGTAGGGTGAAAAACCCTCACCGCCAGTACTTGATGGCTCATGAACGTGGCAAGTCTATTGTGATGCTGTACCAGCACTACAAGCAGCAGATGTGGATGGAACACCCAGATGTGGAAATAGTTACAGAGTCTTTTTACAGGCACATCTTTACAACAAAATACAATATTGCATTTGAGCCACCGAAGAGGGATGTCCAACACTTGTACCCAAATTGGCAAACAGATCACAGAACTTAAGAGCAAGGTCAAAGACTGCACCACTCAGGAACAACAACTGGAAAGCCAAAAAAAAAAAAAAAAGGCCAAGGATGCAAAGGATCTTCTAAGGAAGCACGAGCGTGAAAAGATCCCAGGGGTGAGGGCCAGGGGTGAGGGCCATAGCCATTGACCTCCAACAAACCCTGCCTTACCCAAAGCTGAATGCTAATAAGGTGTACTACCTGACAAACCGGTGGTTATACAACTTTTGCATTTGTGACTGTGAAACTAAAGTTAGTAACATGTTCTTATGGGATGAAACCCAAGGAAATCGTGGTGACATGGAGATTGGTTCTTGTATTCTGCAGTGGCTGGAGGAGGTCTACTGTGAACCGTTTCATACATTGAGGATCTTCGCTGACAACTGCGGCAGACAAAACAAAAATATCCATGTTGTTCTGATGCTGCTCCAGCAGGTCCACAAGCTATGATTGAGGAGGGTAGAACTGATTTTCATGGTGAGTGGCCACTCATATCTGCCTTGTGATCGGTCATTTGGAGTCCTTGAGAATTATTTCCGCCGACAGCCAGAGATAGACTCCAGATTGTTATGCCCGCCTCATGAAAGAAGCCATGTCTGAGGACCGTATCAAGTTGCATCGTGTGGACAAGACCCACTTTAAGGACATCAAGATTCTGGAAAGTTATGTAACTAGGAGACCAATCGGTTTGTTTAAGAAGGCCTCCCAAATTGTCCTATCTGTCAAGGAGCAGTCTTCATACAGGTTGAAGTATGGCTACAGTTTTGATGACAATAACTCAGACGACATAGTCCCCTTAGAAAAGAGTCGCACTGGACGAGGAAGGCCCAAAAACACAGGAGACCTGGACCTCAGTGCTGTTGTTCTACCTCAGAAGTACCTTGTAGTTATTGCCTTGCAGCCTGCGACGATAAAGGATCTGAAGAAATTACTGCCATTCATGTTTACACCAAACAGGTCTTTCCTTGAGGATCTCATTCAGCAACAGCAAGAGCTGGTCATGCCAGCGGAGGCTGGTGCAGTGGGACCAGGGCAGGAACAGCCTGATGAATGTGGCTTTGAGGATGAAAATGATTCCACAACCTGGGGGGATTATGAACCTGTCAGGCGGATCAGGCTCAATTGATCTTCCTACCCTTGGCCCCCCCGCCCCACATTGGACCCTCTGTTGACGACCACCTGCATTCTCAACGATAATGGTTAACGGAATAATCTTCAGTGTCCTACTACCTGCTCTTCACTTCGCGGCTGAATGTAAGTGTTAACATTCTTTTGCATGCCATGTTATTATCATTATCAGTCGTACCATCAATCATGTTTTGGTCATTTCTGGGGTATTAATCAAATAAACAATAATCAATTCATAAGGTCTTTAGCAGTAATCAGTCATTAAACTTTAGCATTAATAATTTTGTTCATCAATCATGCGATCAATCATACTTCACGCAATCAGTCATATCATCAGTCATGTTCTTGCTCATTCCTGGGGTATTAATAATACAAATAAACAATAATCATGTGCTTTTATAAGGGTCTTATAGCAATAATAGTACTTTTGTAAACTTTAGCATTAATAATTTTGTTCATCAATCATGAGATCAATCATACTTCGCGCAATCAGTCATACCATCAGTCATGTTCTTGGTCATTCCTGGGGTATTAATAATACAAATAAACAATAATCATGTGCGTTTATAAGGGTCTTATAGCAATAATCCATACTTTTGTAAACTTTAACATTAATTTTGTTCATCAATCATGCGATCAATCATACTTCACGCAATCAGTCATACCATCAATCATGTTCTTGGTCATTCCTGGGGTATTAATAATACAAATAAACAATAATCATGTGCTTTTATAAGGGTCTTACAGCAATAATCTGTACTTTTGTAAACTTCAGCATTAATTTTGTTCATCAGTTTTACAATCAATCAGTCAATCAAATTGTGCACAGTCTAATTTTTTCATATATAACCTCATATTTCTGGGGTCCTAAATATTCCAAAAATTCAAACCTGAAGAAAATATCTTGAAAAATAAAAGAGTTATACCTTTTTAAATTTAAAAATTTAAAGACCTTTTTTCTCTATTTTTTAAAATGTGGTGAGTGCGGGTTTTAGCGCTGGACGCCCCTTTTTTCTATAAAATGAGCCTTAAGTAGAGTAAAATGAGAATGCTAAATATACAAAATGAGACTTGAGTAGAGTAAAATAAAAAAGACAAATACATAAAATGAGCCTTTAGTAGAGTATAATAAAAAAGGTAAATATACAAAATGAGGCTTAAATATAGAAAATAAAAAGGCAAATATACGAAATGAGTCTGAAGCAGTGTAAAAAAAAAGGCAAATATACAAAAGGTGCCTTAAGTAGAGTAAAAAAAAAAAAGGCAAATATAAAAAATGCTATGCTATCCCCAGTATCTAGGAGGGAATTAATTATCCCTGAGCGTTGCCAGCGCGAACAGGTAAACCCCGAAATTTATGGGCCATTGTGTGGCTTTCCCCTTCTACATCTGGCAATGGCATGAATGTCGAAATGTATTACCGTGGGCAACGGTTGGGAGTTCTGTCCCTTCAAAATCCATGTTAAATTTAATAGAAGAGGAAATGTTCCATAACACCTCGCAAAAGAAAGGGGATATATACTGTAATGAAAGAGCGCATGAGGGAAAATGAAAAGGCTTTGCTCTTATGCTGAAACATATTTTGGAGTTGGTTTCGTTCCATTATCCACACATCTATAAACATTTTCATTCTGTTATGACGGGGTCCATTAGCCGATAATTACAAATGATGGAATATGACGTGATTTTTGACGTCGTGTGTTTAAGCGTCTCTAATCGAATTACCAGCGTAATTGCAGAGTAAACCTGTCCTTTTTTCCTGATAGCTAAATGAATATATAACCAAAGAATCTGTACTCCAATTATGAGTACTGATTTCATTATTAGCCAAGATTGTCCATGTCAAAGCTTCTTGTGGGAATAGTGAATGAAGTATGATAAAGTTTTTTATTATTCATTTAAAGAATTGAAGTAGATTGATTCTTGGGTTATTTATATTCATCTAGCTATCAGGAAAAACAGGACAAGAATTCATACTCAAGTCACCACAATCCACTATAATATTTTGGGATTGATACTGTATCGTTATACATAATAATAATAATAATAATAATAATAATAATAATAATAATAATAATAATAATAATAATAATAATAATAATAATAATAATAATAATAAATCTCTTGAAAATCAATCTGCTCGCATAGGGAAAAATGTGCGAACGTGATAAAATACTAGTCCGTTGGATTAAGGAATATTGGAGGTGAGGAAAATGTAAATTTCTAAAAAAAAAAAGGGGGGAACGAATCATCGAGAAAAGCAAACATCCGTGGACAATAAAAATTTTGTTTTTGTTATTAGAGATAGTTAGCGTTAGATAACGCATTAAGAAAATAAAATTAATTAAGTTATTTTCTCTTGGATTGCTGGACCGAAAGGGATTAAAAAAATATCCGTGAAAAGAAGAAAGTCAATTAGTATCTGAAAGAAGAGAAAACACACGAAAAAAAGTAATCGAGCAATGAGTGAAAAGAACCACGAAGAGAAAAATCTAAACAAAACCGAATTGGAAATCTACAACAAAAATAAAAAAAAAAGAGGAAGAAAAAGAAAGAAAAAAAAAGGAAAAAGTGGTGCTTTGTCAGGGTAATTCAATCAACCCTCCCGAGGTATCAGAGCTGTTGGATTAACAGGGTAAACTAAGTAAAAAGTGGGAAATGGATTGCGGGATTATGTAAAGGCTTCTGTGGTTATGGAATAACAATAGTTGGTGATTTCCTCCGTAGAAAATATAATGAAGTACGGACAGATATCATTAATAAAGTATTATCATTTTATCTGGACCCAGCGATGTTCTGATAATGCAGTATATTAAATGAGGAACGTTTACATCCGATTGGATATATGAATTTCAAAAACATTTTTTCTAAGCTATCATCATTTGCATAAATAATTTACTTATGTATTTAGCTTGAAACATGATTAGGGACTCCTCAGAATTACGTGTCTGCTGCTGACAATTGCTAAAAACATAAAGTCGAAAATTCACTTTAGTTCTATAGGAGAGAAAGTAACCAGTGACAAAAAAACTGACATAGAAATATTGACTATATAATCTCTTCAGTGGAAGTTTAGATGTCAATAATGACTAAAATTCTGAAACAAAAAGAATGTATGGTTACTTTTTCAGTAGATGTTGTTCTCGGCTTATTATTTAGGAAGTAGACCAAGACGTAAGTGGAAATTATGTTGCGGCTAATAAAGATGACCAAAGTTGTAGAGCACCGCGAAGAAATATCTAAAGGAAACCTGGAATTCTCACATACTCGTACTTATATCAGTGAAAGTCTTCTAAAAATGATTTTTCCCCCCTGCAATTTTACTAATTATTAAAGGGAACTTCCATCTTTTCCCTTAGAGAAGTGAATGGCAACGGAGGAGAACTTTTTCTTTGAAGTTTAATAAAAAAAAAAAATGTCCCTGGAAAGTTCATAGGAGGCGGCCTTTCTTCTTACTTATAAACTTTTAATGAATCACATGAAGGGTACGGATGACTAAAAACTAATTAACGTTTTTGCAGTTCATAACATCTTTGTGTGGAGTAAATAGTTTTTGTTTTTCTAAATGCAATATGCGAATACCTAATACGGTTTTGATTAGAGATGAAAGAAAAGCAATCTTTTTCTGATCTTGGTTATGTGCTCTCTTCACTAGGATCGAAACTGGATAATGCATTTATGGATAAGCATCTAATAAACCTGATCAAAGTATTTCTAGTTTTACAAGTTATAACAAATTTTGCCATGTTATCTGCTTAATGAGAACCAGTCTCGGTTTGCTAACCTTCAGGAGAACTACATTCAGAAAACAATGATACATATTATGGAGGCTGAAATGCTTCAAGCATCCTAAGGAAAAAAAATAAGGGTCCTTGTTAATTCAGTATTATGTAAACGGAACAAGTGGGTTAGATGTGTGTATATAATAATGTTACCTACGAAAATTGTTTTAGAGGATAAACACAGTACTGCAGTACCTTTATTATTTTTTATTTAACTTGAGAGACTACGATTGCCAGTATTGTAATACCCAGTTAACAATCGCTATATAAGTAGATGATTCTTGAATAATCATTTCAAGAAACATATCTCACTTACTGTACCGTGTTGCACATACCCATCTAAATATGCCGCCGCCATGTAAACTATGGAACACGCTGAATTAAACAGAATGTACACGTCATGCTTTGTGTATATGGAACCTAAAAGAACATTTCCAACGACGTTCAACTGTAATTCAGTTTTCCCCGGATGCTGTAAGGTCTCATGCCTATTGTAATGTAAATTTAACTTTGTAATATCATCAAAAGAAGAAATACAGAAATCATCCTTTGAAAGTTTTTGCAAGAATCGATTCCCGACAGAGGGTGGCTGATTTTGGTGTTGTTAATTAAGATCCTTTGTACCTGTGGTGACACAAGCAGATATAAGTATCTGATAGTTATCTGACTATGGTGAGCCACGGTAGATAAATTCTTGTGGATCGCAGCCTCATCTGAAAAGGGTAGGTGAGAACAGGAATGCTAGCGCTATCTGGAGCCACCCTTATGCAGTGTGAAAGGTGTCTGATGAAGGATTACTATAAATATATTATAATGAACAATGATAAATAGATTTGAAAATTTACAGACCGTAAATATCATAAAAGTTTGTTACGTTGAAATATGCTAATTAAATACTTCCATTTACACTAAACTTTACACTAAACATCTGAAATGGAAATAAAAAACGAACTCACTTTCCATTGAACATTCTAAGAAGAGAACACAAAGCTTGCAAACGAGAAAAACAAACAAATTACGTAAAGTCTGGAAGAGTTTGTTATATTTCTGCACCTGGAAAGAAGCTTATATATACAAGTATTAGCTTCTTTGACGTCATCAAGTTCATGTCAAGGAAAGAAGAACAACCAACATTTTATAACTCAGAAAAGGCATATTTCTTTACTTATGTTAGATGCCTCGTTCGTCTCTTTTATAAAATTATTTTTTTTAGGAATGGTAATTTGCATTACGTCATTTATTTAGCCATCATCGCCTTACTTTCATGAAGAATCTGGATGATTTTATTCTTTATTCAACTAAACTCTCATATTCCCATTCACTGCTTACACCATGGTCCGGTTGCGGGATACATTCTTGTTAGAGAGGATGAATTTCAAACGGGATATTCACAAATAATGATCACATTTTTAGATTGAAAATATTATAGAAATACTGTATTTAAATAATAATATTATTTATGAATAAGGACAACGAAAAGTTGGAGAATTGGCCCCGAATGGACCAGGATATGTTGACACTCCATTGCACAATACACTGATATTGTTCTTCAAGAATTCCAATCAGTCTGTTTATAGATCTTCAATACCCAATGCAAGAAGCAGATTTTCTCTCGTTTGAAAAGGATTTTCCCTGGTGTTATTTTGAGATGCTCAACGAAGAAAGTATATCGGATGTATTTGCGGTAAAGGAAAAAATTTATCGAACTTTTGTTTCCGCCGAAATTATGAAAAAATAAACGTCCTGATTACAGAAAATGAAGAATGAGTAAAAGAAGAAAATTTGCTTATTTCTTCTAACAGTTCAATCAGTGCTATTTTATTCAAATGTAATAATAATAATAATAATAATAATAATAATAATAATAATAATAATAATAATAATAATAATAATAATAGCGAAGAAATCCACAATGGTGTAAATATAAATATATATTATAAATCTATATATAAACGAGTGTTTTTGAGAAACTGCTCGTTTCTCCTTCTCAGTCGCAGATTGACAGGGAGAATCGAGCAGGTTCTCGAAATTTCTCGTTTGTATATATATTTTTAATATATATTTACATTTACATCACTGTAGATTACTTAACCATTTTAGTGAATAATGCTATTATGAGATTTTTATGGCTAATAATAATAACTCAAAACGAAATCTAGAGAACGAATGCAAGAGCCGCAAAGGCCTTGAAAAGGAAGATATGCAACGAGAAAAGGCTACAATGTACAGACAAGTTGTGCAACCATATTCCGAGAAACTGCCGGAAACCGAAAAAAATCAAGGCATTTTGAGCAAATAAGGAAATGCAGATATAGCTGATAGACACAGCCATGCCGTGGAACACAAGAGTTAGGGAGAAAAGAAGAGGAAAGATAGAAAATTATCAAAATCTAAAGATGGAAATTATGAAACTGGCATGTGCACTGCTGGCCACAGATAGGTAATTAGAAGACTGTTGGAATCCTAAGAGAACAGGGTAATGGAGGCAGGTTACATGCCAGATTCCGGATTAGAAGACGCCAGTCTATCAAGGTTATGAGAGGGGAAAGATTATTAAAGTCTCATGAAACATATAAAACTATCTATCTTTTTTGCACAGGCAACACATTCCTAGTTGTACAACGAGAGCATTTTTGCAAGTCAGTCAAAATTATTTTCTTTTACTTCAGATTCAGGTTCAGGTGCAGAGAAGTTGCATTCCATTATTAAGGCATTTATATGTATAATGTACAAATACATACATACATACATACATACATACATACATACATACATACATGTATGTATGTATGTATGTATGTATGTATGTATGTATGTATGTATGTATGTATGTATGTATGTATGTATGTATGTATACATACATAAGTATCTACCAGAGCCTAATCATCCTACGGGTTATGATCAGCCTCCAAGCTCTGCATTTCTTTGAAGCTGGAGCCAACTTTCCAAAAACCGGAGAACCTAGTTTTTTATCGCGTTGCGCTTTCTCGTGATTAAACGGAATACTTCACAAAGGAACAGGAATAGTAAACAAAGAGTTAAAAGATTTTCTTTCAACGGAGTCAAAGGAACTTGGCACTCAACTTCTCTTTGAATTTGGCATTCCTATTTTTAAGAGGGAGCCACGGGGGACTTCCGACATTCGTTTCCCTCTTTGTTCGGGGGACCGCAAATCCTGCAGAGAGGTCGAAAAATGGGACATCCTAAGACAAACAACGCCCAAGTTTTCTTTTGCTTCTTTTGCTCAATGAAAATTTATTGACAATGCGGGTTCGTTTTAAAGACGTGAGATTCTTACTGCGGTCAAAATGATCGAATTATCCATACGATAATTATGCTCATAGTAATCAACGAACACAGACCAGACGTGTGTATATATATATATATATATATATATATATATATATATATATATATATATATATATATATATATGTATATATATATATATATATATATATATATATATATATATATATATATATATATATATATATATATATATATAGTGTATATATGCGTTTGTGTGTGTATGCGTGTGTGTAGGGTAACAACAAAGGAATTCATTTTCTTTTGCTCCATGCCGGGGACTATTTCAGATAAGTCATAAGTATATTATTACTTGAATATGATTTTTCAACGGTCTTCTATACAGTCCTCTGAATCTGCCCTATCCGGACAAGAATAAGTGTCCATTAACAATTTGAAATGCTCTCTGTATTTAGAGATATTTTTGTCTGTGGTAATGTTAGCCTGAACGTATGATTTCCACCTGTTTTTGTCATAATCTTCAAAACCTTATATTTTTAAATAGTTTTCCATTGGTTTTAGGGCTTACGCTATGGAACCTATTGTTACACCCACGTCTCTTTGCGTTTTAATATGAGAATCCATTAAACTATTAACCAGAAAATGCTGCTGGCGTTATGAAAGTTCCCAAAGTGAACTTTGGTTTACAAAGTCATTGTAATCCAGTCGTTATCTGCATTATTTCTTTAATTTCTTGTGATCTTTGCTCTCACCTCTATCAGTATGCAAATATCCCTTATTAAACAATTCTGTTTGTAAATCGTTAAATCAAATTCCTGCAATAAATCTTACTCTAGAAGACGAATGCTAATAAAAAGCGCACCCTTGTATATTCCGTTAAGTGTAAATAAAACTACATCTCCCTTTTCATTTTTCATCTCGAAAACTGACACGATTTGAATCAGACATCAGCTTAAATTAAAAATCGAAACTTCGTCAAAAAATAATGCCAGCTCTTCAACCTTATTTAGAAGACATAAGCTTTGTCTGTTTTATCTCAGCAAAGTACCCAAGGCTAATATGAGTACCAGGAAATAACAAGTAAAAAATGCGCCAAAGTTTCTTCGGCGCAATTAAGTTTTCTGTACAGCGCATAATCAAGGCCACCGAAAATAGATCTGTCTTTCGGTGGTCTCGGTATAATGCCGTATGAACCGTGGCCCATGAAACGTTAAGCACGACCCGGTGGTGGCCTGTCCTATATCGTTGCCAGACGCACGATTATGGCTAACTCTGACCTTAGATGAAATAAATACTACCGGTACTGAGGCTAGAGGGCTGCAATTTAATTTTTGATGATTGTAGGGTAGATGATCAACATAGCAATTTGTAGCCCTCTAGCCGCAGTAGTTTTCAAGATCTGAGGGCAGACAGAAAAAGTGCGGATGGACAGACAAAGCCATCTCAATAGTTTCTTTTACAGAAAACTAAAATCTCGACGAATAAGAAAATATGGATTCCTTCACCACTTCGACCTCTCTTCCATTAACTTTCCTTTTACTTCCATCGACGAATAAATCCGGATTCTCAATCCTTTCCACCCAACCTTCTGTTCTTCCTTGAGTGAAATGTAATTTAATATGCATTGAATTTACACACTCGTCTTTTCATCACCAAAGAAACAGAGCATGCATGGGGATCCTAAGGGATTGAAAGGTTTTCTTAGATGAGTTTTCTATTTTTTTCAGTTTTATATACTTCCTAGTCTTTTGATTTCAATCTTTAATTTCATAGAAAATGAAAGTAGTTTGTTTCATAGTCTTAACCTAAACAATATTACTTCCTCTTCCCTGCAGAACAATCTATGTATAATCTAATATATTTTAGTTAATATTATATTTATATATATATATATATATATATATATATATATATATATATATATATTTATATGTATATATATACGTATATATAAGGAAAAAAATAAGTATGTATATATATATATATATATATATATATATATATATATATAATTATGTATCTGTATATATGAAATATTTATATATATACATATATATGTATATTTATATAATGTATATATATATAAATATATATATATATATATATATATATATATATATATATATATATATATATATATATATATATATATATATATATGTATCTGTATATATATAAATATTTATATATATATATATATATATATATATATATATATATATATATATATATATATATATATATATATATATATATATATATATATATATATATATATATGTATGTATGTATGTATATACATGCATATATGTGTGTGTATGTTTATTTTCATTACATATCGAAATAGTCATTACTTACTTTACTGCTTCCTCCAAAGGTTTTGTTTCAGTACTTATTTGCGGAAAACCTCAAGATCTGTTAAACTGAATTCAATGAAACTTGTCACATATATTTGTTACGTGGCCTTGACAAGATGATTAACTTTTTAAAAATGAAGTCAATGTTTGAAGGTCAAAACTGGGGTAATGGAACAATTGTGTTTTAGAGGACTTTTATACTCCCTGCTTGTAGGCGCATTTTCATTTCGGAAAATTATAAGGAAAATGTCCTTATATTTACGTTTGTTATGCTTGATCTCAAAAAGTCAAAGTTCATGTTTACAGTATCGTTTAGAATTTTTATATAATATGCCATTACATAATCTAGAAAGGGAATTCATTTTATTAACTGAATTTCAAAAGAACTTTGCCGATATATGCTCTCGACTCCGAGCTCATAATATCGATTGCGCAACTCTTTCCTTCTCTTTCCAAAGCAACGGATTGACGTAAAGGAACTTTCCCTATAATAACAGGGTTTTCTTAAAAGGGGGTTTCTTCGAATCACGCATCCCTGAAATTCCTGGCTTCCATCACCGACTGGGGTGGAATTTTATCGAGAATCCAGAACTCACCAATCTTTGAGCTATGCTAAAAAAAGGCGGACCTCGGAGGAACATCATCAAAGACATTCCATGCCCCAGTTCATTTCATCGGGGAAGCAAATGCTTAAATTCCAGGGACCTATTGAATTTCCAGTTTCTATTAGACACAGCGCTGGAAGAGCGGAGACTCGGACTTCTTTGGGGTGAATGGGGAGGGATAAAATAATGGCAACGTCTCATGCTGTGATGATGTTACTCTTCTCTTTGTAGAATACGTCTTTTCATACGAACTTACCATTATCCAGCAATATTTCCTTGACACTAACTGCATTGCGTCGTCAGGCAGCATTATCTGAAATAGTTTTGATGTCTCTTTATTTCAGTTCTCACTAAAGACAGGTTTATAAGAATTTGGATCACTCTAAGAGCAGAAGATAATAAAAAAACTATCAAATACTCCTTGTTGGCTAAAATAGACATAAAATTGCCTATTGTACGACATCAAGAAACCTCCGTATAATATTGCATCTTTACCTCTTACTTTTTTTTGCGTCAACAACGCAACGAAAATTTATTGACTTTTAACGTTATTTTCTGAGAGAGAGAGAGAGAGAGAGAGAGAGAGAGAGAGAGAGAGAGAGAGAGAGAGAGAGAGAGAGAGATCCTCAGAATCCTCTGAAAGGTTTCATCCCGCTGGGGCGAGGATTTCTCATAGAAGCCCTGACCATTTGATGGTATATATTTTTAACGAAGTCTGGTGTTTTTATTTTTATCTTCTTCTCCCCCCCCCCCTTTTTTTTCTCTCTATCTCTCTTTCCACTGAAGTTAAGACACAACATTCGACTACACCTAGGTAAAAAAAATTCGGAATTGCAATCAAGCGTTTCAGTGTAGAGTTTATTGTATGCGCCTTATTTGTCCATCCTCATCCGGTTCGGAAATCGAACGCTGGCCCTTCAGCTTGCGAACTGACAGGGCTGCCATTAAGTCACGAGGCCAGAGACTAGTATTACAGATAGAGCCATAATGCCTCTGGTAAGTATGGCAACTAGAAAGTGAATTTGTGAACCACTTTTTCATGCTACTTATGCTGACATTCATTTTCATAGGTACGGCGGCAGGGAAATAAGGGTAAGATTCAGAAACCTCATCCCTTGAGACTTACTGAAAATCGAAGGCACCTCCTGTTTACCCTTAAAAAGCGGGTAAGAGCTTTATGATGAAGAGAAAATTGAGTAAAGAAAAATAATTGATATAGTCACTAAAAATTATATGATGAATAGAAAAATGCGTAAAAAAAATTGACAAAGTCAATAAAAATTATTTGCTTCTGGTGTTGTGAGAACAAAGGGAGTGCTAAAATTATATAAAAGACAGTTTTGTTTGCATTTTCAAGCTCCGTTATACCCATGAATTGACTCAGGGTAACGTGAGCTACCATCATCAAAGCACAGACTGTTAATCACTTTAATTTGCAAAACTAACGACATTATCATCATAATGAGAATATCTTGTAGTTTTAAACGCTGCAGAATTTCACTAAATGCTTTAAAGGGGAAAACGTGTCATTTAGAAATCGGGTTTATTCCAGACATTCTTTTTTGGTTGGTAGGTGTCCGGAGGTCCACATCAGCTTTCCTACTTCCTTTAAGACCTTACCACACAATCAAAAAGTCCAGACGCCATTTTGTTGCAAACGCTTTATTAAGTGTCTTCAGATTAAAGACCACTTGCCTCAAACACCTTCCTGTCTTACCAATCACCAGTAAATATTCTATTCATTTATATGGAGGAGATAGGCTATATGGAAATAAAAATAACTGGAATTGTCCTTAACTGTATTCGCACCAGCTATATCTCATTATGCAGTGATGTTCCTATGCAATTTTTTCGGGGTTTCCTCCTCCATGTTATGTCATATCATCATGACATATTGAAATCTGTCATTTAAGAAAACTGACCAGCCAAGTACAATGATTTATACGTCCAAATTCATATACGTGGTAAGCTAAGTCTTATATAACAATAATGAGAAAAAATACTAATTTCCTTTACATCAATAGATTGGCCGCATTACTATATATATCAGCTTAAGAGTAGTTATAGAAATCTTATAGATTCGCCTGATAATCAATTACTTTCCCTCTTGTGAACTGAAATAAGTAAAAAAGCTAAAATATGAAATAAATAGCCTCACTAATCATGCAAAGCGCGGTTATGAATTTCTAGATGTTATAAAACCTAATAGCAGATAGTCGTGACTACAATTATTGACACAAAATACTTTCGTTGATGTCTAGTAGACAATTTTATCCTCATCTAACAAGAAGGACAGTTTTTCCTAATTGTTCATCGTTTAAAAAAAGCTTAGCGAAGAGTGTTGCAGTCGTAATTAAAAAAAAAAATTAAAGAAAATCACAGTTGAAAATTAAGGTACATGTAAGAAAGCAAAACCACATTAAAAAGGAAATAATTCACCGACATAAATTTCGTTACTTATATTCAAAAGCAGTTTGAATAAAAAAAAAAAAAAGTAGAAAATGCGCCGAAGTTTCTTCGGCGGAATCGAGTTTTCTGTACAGCCGCTACAGCGTATAGGCCTAATCAAGGCCACCGAAAACAGATCTATCTTTCGGTGGTCTCGGTATAATGCTGCATGAGCCGTGGCCCATGAAACTTTAACCATTGCCCTGTGGTGGCCTACCTTATATCGTTGCCAGAAGTACGATTATGGCTAACGTTAACCTTAAATACAACAAAAACTACTTAGGCTAGAGGGCTGCAATTTGGTACGTTTGATGATTGGAGGGTGGATGATCAACATACAAATTTCCAGCCCTCCAGCCTCAGTAGTTTTTAAGATCTGAGGGCAGACAGAGAAAGTGAGGACAGAAAAAGTGCGGACATAAAAAAGCGCGAACAGAATAAAGTGCGGGCGAACAGACAAAGCCAGCACAATACTTTTCTTTTACAGAAAACCAAAAAGCAGGAAATGAAACATCAAAACACTCCAGAAATTTAAAGACTAGTGACGTTTTTATGAATTGATTTCTGTTGTTAAAGTAAATCCTTGCTAAATAGTGCATCGCAATTTTTCTCATTATGTGCAATACGTAGTACGAAAAACATTACAAAGAGAGAGAGAGGGAGAGACGTGTACGCACACACACATTGTATATATATATATATATATATATATATATATATATATATATATATATATATATATATATATATATATATATATATATATATATATATATATATATATATATATATATATATATATATATATATACATTTATATATATATATATATATATATATATATATATATATATATATATATATATATATATATATATATATATATATCCCTTCTCTCTCTCCCTCTCTCTCTCTCTCTCTCTCTCTCTCTCTCTCTCTCTCTCTCTCTCTCTCTCTCTCTCTCTCTCTCTGTATATATATATATATATATATATATATATATATATATATATATATATATATATAGTATATATATTTATATACAGAGAAGGAGAGAGAAAGAGATGGATCTTTTGCTAGTACTCCCTAGACAATCCCTTTTTAGCAACATTGGCGCTACTTCCAAATTTCCCCAGATACTCCCTTTTTAGGACTTGTGATCCTTCTCTTTGTCATCTGTTTCTCGGAATTCACCGACAGGGAGCGAGATGATTATGGAATTTATCCAAAACCAAATAAAATAAAGAAAGAAAATGCCAAATAATATTCAACGTCGTTCTTTCCAGATATTTTCACAAATAAATATATATATATATATATATATATATATATATATATATATATATATATATATATATATATATATATATATATAGGCTTTATGCTTTTTTTTTTTTTTTATATATGCTCTATTGCAACTGGTGGTATTTTTAGGCTTTATGCAGGTTTTTTTTTTTTTTTAGCTGATGTTATGCCTTTTGCTATTGCAACTGGTGGTATCTCTTTCAAAAGAGATATAGGTATATATTTATATATAGCAGGTTACAATACCACCGCCCACATTTCTTCGATTTCCAGCTGATGTTATCCATTATTACTCGGCTGACTGATATATATAGGACACACACACACACACACACACACACACACACACTCATATATATATATATATATATATATATATATATATATATATATATATATATATATATATATATATATATATATATATATATATATATATATATACTGTAAAATATGAAACACATGGCACAAATTCTGACAGGTTTCGTCCTAATTTATTAAAGACACCTTCATGAAAACTGATAGTGTTAGACATCTGCATTACATATTTTAAGGGGACTGTACAAATGAACATATAGATCTGAGGGCGGGTTGACAGACAAAAAGCCATCTCAATAGTTTTCTTTCACAGAAAAGTAAAAGATGAAGGAGACCGTTTTCTCTCGTGCCGCATAAACAAACCCCGTTTACCCAAGCAGTTGGGCTCACAACTTTGCTTAAAACCTATACGGTTTATAAATTTCTTTTGAAATAAATAGATCAAATTTATTTATTACTTGGCTGACAACCATATTTTAGCAGAAGCCTTTGTGTCCATAAAACTGCATTAAGTTATATTTTGTGTCCATAATACTGTGTCCATAATATTAGCCTAATTATCATTTAACACCTGCCCAATTGATACTATGATAGTTTTCACTAACATTAACGTAAATTGCATTGTTTCCCGGTGCATATCATTATTATGCTCTCCTTGTCCTCTTTTCCACTGATTATCTGTTTTAATCAGTAAAAACTTTCTCACATGGTATTCATAGACTTTGGTATACATATCATTTTTGTCGGTAGAGTTCTTTAGTTTTTCATTGTACTATTGTTCTTAAATGTTCCATGAACTCTGTGGCTCTTACGGAGTTAGAGAATAACTACTGTATGGTAGGACAATCAGCTTTTTTATGACGTGATTCTCTGTTGTTATTTTCATAGGAAAGACTTTTTTGTCGCTCTTGGTGAATTATCCAGCACAAAATTGGGATATTTCAGTTTTTTGTCTTTATATGTAAATAGTTCTGTTTTATCATCAATGCATCCAAGGTTACTAATAAGTAATGAACAGCACTGATTATTATAGAAACTAGAGACTAACGGCAGTAATGAAAATTGTTATCCCTTTAATTATGCCTCAAAGAAGTCATCTTTGGATCTCTTTACTAAATTACTGTACAGTTGACGGTACGGTCGTACTGTTTACTTTAATAAGCAGTTCATTTTGTTTTGCTTGATCATTTTTTTTCGGTGCATTATTTTTCTAGCAGTCAACTATTTTCTCAACTGATTTTCATTTATTTCATCAACGTCATCCAGTCTCGTCAGCTTTACTTTTGAGGTAATCATGAATATCCCGTTCTATATGTACTAAGAAGTTCTTGAAATTGGTTAAATTATCATATTCTTCTCCCATTCCTCCTCTATCTCAAATTAATGTTGACTTGGATGTTAGGAGACATTTCATTTCCTCACTACATTTACTCCTCTGTCCATGTACTTCTGTCTTATGATGTGTGAAATCAAATCGTACGCTTCAGGCACTTGTCGTATGTCTTTGTCACTCCTAATTGGATTTCCTGATTCCTTTTCTTCTTCTTAGTTCGTCTGAAACGTCTCCCTGACTTTGGTGAAAAATTAACTTTTGGTTTTCATTTGCCTAATCAATCTTTTACCGTCTTATCGTCGTTTCACGTTCATTTGTTACATCTTACATTTTAACCTTAATATTTCATCTATTTGTTCTACTGTTTACATTTTTCATCTCGGCATATCTTACCATATGATTATTGAACTTAGGGCTTTGACAAAATTCCTCATCAACCTCAAACTTAGGGAATATTTGAAAGTTAATGACACAGACATTTCTGTATTTGCAGGTTTCCAAATGTTTAGTGATTCGTCATTAATTACATTTCTTCTCTTACTCTGATATTTCAGCGTCTTTTTACTTGATGCATTTGTTTTGTTTTTTTCTCAGTCCTGTTATTACTCTAGCCCATCATAATTCACCCTGTCACAGGAATAAATAGTTTAGCTTGACGCCAGGATTTATAGCCACACGTGTCCCCAACCAAATTACTCGAGTCTCAAGTAGCCTTGCGTGTTACAGTGTGGTAGCAAGTATATGGGAGGCATATTTCTTTGGGATGTAAGAATAAAAACAAGAATGGCTGCCTGAAGGGAGCCGGTTCCACAAGAAAATAATAGTGAATGGTATTCATACTTAAAATGGTGACAGGCACGGCAGTTGGGAAGTGTGATGCTGCGTCATTCATGAAACAATAAAGGCAGTCGATAATCTCGGAATAAACTTTTCAGCACATTGCATATAGTCATTGAATAATTAGCTTTGCATGCAGCAATAGTGTATAGCTATAACTCAATGGTTACGTCATCAGCATCAACCAAATAAGAAAAATTGTTAGCTTGTTGTTTGGCCCGTTTTCCTGTTCTCCTTCATCCCTTACACAACCACTAAATTTCAAAATAAGAAAATGGTTCACTTCAATGCGAAGCTCAAACAGAAAGAGTTGTTATTCAGAAAGTCTTTCAGCAGGAAGCGCTGTCGTAACTTGCCTGCAAAAATATTTATTATATATATTTTGTGGAGAAACATTATATGCATGTAGCATGTTTACTTGAAACAGAATGCGAGCTATAAGCAATGGGAAGACTCCAAAGTAATATTTCTAAGAACTGGAAAAACAAGAAAATGAAAAAGAACACTGAAATCTTGAGAGAAATTTATTTATTCATGGAATGGAAATCAAATGAAAAATATACGTTATTTAGAAATGTGCAAGAGATAGGTGTATCGTAAAAAAATTACTGGCCATTAAAATACGCGCGGTATAAATGTGAGAATGGTTACATTACTAAGAAAAAACTAAAATTGTTATTTCTCTGAATTTTTATGTGATAGTTAATTGTAGTATATTGACCAATTGACCAACTTTCATATTCCTTGATTCTTAAGTCTCAAAGTATTCGGAAAAGTAAAAACATGTTTTCCTCTTCTTCCTGTTTTCCTTTAGACACATGATTTTTTTCCTGTTTTTCTTTCTGTCAAACTATGGGTGTCGCAGAGAAGCCCTTGATCAAAGAAGGTATTTTTTTTTTATTACGAGAGGCAGAGAAAACGTTTGGTGCAACTCAGCGTTATAAAACAAATGTCCGGAGATAAAAGGGGCAATAAACTTGTCATATCACCCCAAGTAACACCTGGTCCAGGTAACGAGAAATAAAAGGGAAACGTTAGAGGTTTATGATTTATACTGCGGTTCCAAATAGGTTATCTGATGTGCAACTGATGAAACTAAAAAAAGAAAAAAAGGCCGGAAGAACTATACGGTAAAAGAAATGTACACTTACATTGAATATTATAATACTCAGTGAGAGTATATCAAAATAAAATTTAGTCTACAGAGATTGTTAATTTCCTATCTTCCAACTGATGACATTTAAGTATATATATATATATATATATATATATATATATATATATATATATATGTGTATGTGTGTGTGTGTGTGTGTGTGTGTGTGTGTGTGTGTGTCTGTGGGTGTGTATGTAAATATAATATATTTGCCAGAAGAGTGACATAACTCAAAAATTGCTATTTTCCAGAAGCATTTTAAAGTTTAAAACTCTCTATACTCTCTATAGTGTAATGATGACATGTCATGCTCTCTAGCGGTTCGTATTACAAATACAAATAAGACGTTTTTACCACAATATTAAACAAAGAACGGGCTATCTGCTAGTATCGATAACTCAAAAAACACATTTTTTGAGTTGTGTCACTCTTCTGGCAAATGAGCGATTATTATGTATGTATATGTATGTATATGTATATATATATATATACAGTATATATGTATATATATATGATATCCTAAACCTAAAATATTCTTCCAAGAAGCTACTTCGTCCGAAGAAATACATTTCTTTCCAGTCAGTGTAGCGTACAGAAAAGCACGGACAGATTTCTAAAATAATTTCTAAAAGCATATGCATTTCCAAATCCAGCGAGGAGCGTGAAAAACGTCCGACGTAAACAACATTCGTTTGTCAGATACTCTCAGGTAAGATGTCTGAGCTCTTCGCCGGCAGCAGTAGTAAGGTGATATGTGAAACATGCCTCCGTTGGAACTACAGCCCCTGGGGTTCGCCCTCAAATACTTCTCGTGAACTGCCGTTTTTGAAGTTGTATGCAGATGTTCACTTCAGAAGTCTCGCGGAGGCAGTATTTTTATTATCCGCCCGAAAGTCTGAGAGAAGCAGTATTGGTTTCTTCTTCGTTAGGTTTGCTCCTTCGTGGATGCTTCTCTTTGTGTCTCTTCGAAAAGGAATGTTGGTCCAATCCGGGAATTTAAAAGAGAGATGCATAAAGGGATTTTTTTTTTACTAAGGTCTTAGGTTTTTTTTTAATGACGTTTGAGTCATTTCATGGATATAAAAGATCCAGATCAGCGTCATTTACAACAGCTAAATCGTTACCAATATCAGTATCAGGAATTTCAGTAAGGGTATAATTAATGAAATATGAATTTACAGTCATCATAGTAATGGTTCACTTTAGGAATACAAAGAAAGGGAACACAAAAACGAAAATATTCCTCATCAAATCAGATTTATGAATATGAAAGCTATGCTTTCCGTTATAGATTTTCTGCTGATTCTCGCATCGTCAGTTTGACTCGTTATCAGACCTATTATGAATGAAGATTTTATACATTATGTAGTAGGCAAAACAGTAAAAACAAAACAACTTTTTTTTTATGAAGGACAGTAGTTAACAAATTAAAGGTGTCTGTGTGCTTCCAATCATATTTAAACTTATTGAAATTTAGATAGTCAAGTTTTTAAGCGTTATAAAGCAAAACAGTAAGAAAAAAGTAAAAGTAATCATGAAATTGAACGAAAGACTGCTATTAAAAAAATAGTATATCACGAGATAGTTGTTTTACAATACTGGAGTATATTATCTCAGGGAAGTCGTGTTACTAGTAAGAATACCATTACTGGCAGTCCCTTCCTTAAAATGTGTTTGTTCCTTTGATTATTGTTTATTATTCGTCAAAACTGTGTCTACTCAGTGAACTTAAAACTCAGATTTGTGATCTGGTTACCTTTAAGCAGATAATACAATAAAGTACATTAACATAAAGCCAAAAATTTTAGAAAAATTAAAGACATTGCAACTTATGATTCACAGCAAATGAAATGAGGTCTATTTATTGCACTAAAGACATTTGTTTTTAAGTGATCATCTATAAGTTAGTTCCTTGAATATCACTGAGCTCTCTCTCTCTCTCTCTCTCTCTCTCTCTCTCTCTCTCTCTCTCTCTCTCTCTCTCTGCTGTCAATATAGTGAATCTCGAGAGACTAGAGCAAATTCAAAGACAAACAAAAGCTGACAGCTTTATACCCTGCAAGGAAAAGCCTTTATCGAAAAAAGTGTCCGCAACGTAAGATACTGTTATCTCTAAACCTTGGGCCAAAGTGATGCCAACCTGACTGACTTCGAACTCTATAAAGCAAAGTGAATAAAAAAGAAAAGAGAAGACGGGTTGTAGGGTTGTACTAAATTTTTTGAGAATGTTAATTCAACCTTGGTTATTATTATTATTATTATTATTATTATTATTATTATTATTATTATTATTATTATTATTATTATTATTATTAATCTCTAGTTACTAGAGTATCGTAATACTTTAACATCATTATTTTAGTTGTTTGTACTTTTATTATTATTACTGTTACTATTTATATTTATAATCCCGGTTTATTATTATTATTCCCGGTTTATTATTATTATTATTATTATTATTATTATTATTATTATTATTATTATTATTATTATTATTATTATTATATAAAACGCTGGGTAAAGAACGTAGAAAGAGGTCAAATCATATTTACTTCATTAGAAATTTTATTGTTGAAGATTAAGATACCGCAGCTATCATTATATTCAAAGGTATTTCTACATGTATATGATGACGCTGAAACAAAATATGTCTTTTATTCTCCTGAATAAAAGGTATGTAAGAATTCTGCTATGGCTGGGTGGTCAAAATTTTCCTCTTATCAGATATATGTCAGCCTGGTTAATGGAGAGATATTGCTTTGCTCGATTTTGTTTCAGAGTCATCACAGACATGGAGAGAGACCTTTGAATATAATAATAACTGAAAGGTCTTAATCTTCAATAATAAACTTTCTAATTTAGTACTGGATAACCAAATCATGAAGGTTTTCAAATATTTTTTTTATTTTGAAAGTCAATGCGTATAGATATATAATATTAATTAATATTGTTATTTAAACTAAAGAGTTTTTTCTTAGATGTATGGATAGCTATCTGGCATATTGCATATCATCCGATCTGTAGATGATATGGCTGAAATTCAGATCGTTTTCACTGGAAATAACCTGACTGTTGAAATGGCTAGAATCTTTGGTTTTACTGCTACACTGCGGGTGAAGCTGACATCATTTAGAAAGTGATTGACGTTGGTGAAGTTTTGACAGATACAAGTTGTTCCTATTTGTTTGAAAGTGATATTTTCGATGAAATCCTGTTTATTCACCATTTTGGTTGTCGCTTCTAATTTCCTGCAGAATGACTTTATCTACGAATTAATGGAGCGTAGGCTAATTCCAGAATAAACATTAAATAGACCCTTGATGAAAGTGGTTCGATATCTTTAAAAATGTGAATTGCCTTATAGTTCGTGTTTCATGTAATATACATAC
>NC_089750.1:58234706-58242206 GCF_040412425.1 Macrobrachium rosenbergii
CAGACTTAGCAGCATCCCGAGATGTCTCTTCGAAAAGAAACCCTTCGTGGCGTTTACCTTTCTCCAAATAAACTAAGACAATCATCCTGGTAAGTAACCTCCATAATTTTAAGTGTTACTTCCTTCACTATAATGCTTATATTGTTCGTGCCTGGTACCAGTTTCTCAGATTCGTTTCTTTACAATTAACTAAACGTATTTAAAAGGTAATAACATTTTACCACGACCATTTAACTAAGGCAAACAGTTTATTAAAAACCGAATTGAGAATTCATTTGTAAAATAAGGGGCCTATGTACCAGTAAGTTTTTATAACCTGTATTTTACTTCATTCACTTATTTACAAGTGCCTTCATTAGTTAACAATTTTCATTCCGTAATAAGCAGAAACGATAGCAATTAAATGGACCTATTAGCACAAATACCATTTTATAGGAAACATCCACATGAAGCATTCCATATCTAACGGCAGTCATGTTAAAATCTTCCAAACGTCTCTGATTACTAAGTTCGATTATTTTGTTCATTTATCTCTTATTCGGTGTCAAATTCACAAACTCGCTAAGCCAATAGTATCCTTAACAGTTACTATCCTAAACAACCAGACCTGAGAATTATTAGTCTTTAAAATGGTTTCATGGATATAATAGAATAGCATATAGTATAGTATTTAAGCCTAAGGCTAAGCACTGGAACATATGAGGTCAGTCAGCGCTGAAAGGGAAAATTGAGAGTAGGAAGGTTGGAAAGGTGTAACAGGAGAAAAACCTCGCAGTTGCACTAAGAAACAATTGATAGGAGAGGATTGGAAAGAAAGATAAAAGAGAATACGAACGTAGGTATAGTAACAGGAATGAATGTGGTTGTAGCCAGGAGACGAGGGGGTGCTGCAAAGTGTCTCAAGTAATGCCTACTGTGCACCGCATGGTAAACTGACGGCTCTACCACCCTACTGGTGGTTTCATGGATAGTTTTGTGAAAATAAATGGCTATTACCCTATACTAGTGACGTATTAGATTGAATGGAATATGAACTTTAGGCAAAAAGCAAAGCGCTGGACTTAAGAGGTTATTCAGAATCGAAACGACCTATTAAACGGAAATGGTTAAAACAAATTATTCAATATTTTCGGCAAAAGAAACTTTGCATCTCAAAGCTTCAAGTGTTCAACCGGACTTGTTTGCCAAACGACCTCCATTCCCCCGCCCCCAGCTCCCAACCCGCCTCAATTAAAAACGCCACGCAATACTTGAACAAGAATTCAAGTTCAGTATTTCAGAATTTTTATTTTTATCTATAACTCAAAATTGTTTTCTCTTCCGCTAAATCCTATATTTAACCATGTACCTTAACTTCAATATTTCAGAATCTTTTTATTTATAACTTGAAAATTCTTTTCACCTGCTTTAAATCTTATATTTAGCCACGTAGGTTAAGACCTTTGTCCATGAAGTGTGGCTGACCATCACTTTTTTTTTATAAAATTTTCATACCAATGAATTAAAATTTCTTTGTACTAGCTCCATGAAACAAACAATTTGATATTTAGTTTTACCTTCTAATTACACATTGTTCTAAAGCAGTAAAATTACGTTTAAATTTTTTTTTGCTCCCAATACATTTAACGGCGCTCTTGGAACTGTACATTTATTCCTTAGTATGGAGTAAGATTTCAGCTGGTTGTCCCATAAATTAGCTAAGGGCATTTGAGTCTTCACAACCAATACCCAAACCACATTTCCACTATAAGTGTTGAACAAAGGGAATTTTCAACGCTTCCATGAGGGTGGCTTACATTAATTTCTTACGTTTAAAATTTGATGTAGGCCTTTCACATGTGTAATCATCACATGTGAATACTGTTAAACAGTCTGGCATTTTTCTAAATTAAGTAGTTTTTACCTTCAGCATCTGTAATTATATGGATGATAAACCAGATTCACATACTTTGTTCTCCCATATAAAAATACCGAGGAAGGTAGTCAAGAACCATAAACTAAAGACCCATTATTTATTAAATAAAACAATTATAATGCACAGGAAAATGGAACCTAACTTACAAACCTAACAGGATTTTAATGAAAAGCGCATCATGGAAAATTTAGAGATTAAATGAACAGAAGCTTACATCTATCTTGTCGACATCTTGGATCCCCTAGAAATAACAGCCTAAGACTAAAAGGTTCGCAAATCCGCCCCATGTCTGCACATTTTCTTGAATTCTGGTTCCTCCAGAGTTGTGACCTGTAACAGAAAGACAACGGCAGCAGAAAATGCTCTTACGGCAATTACTCGGCAGTTCCGTCAAGTGAACGTTAGCTTTAATATTTGTTGAAAAAGGTACGATATCTATTACTTTAATGGAGTATTAGCTTATAAAAACCATGAGTTACGTTTCTCCAGTCAATGCCCAAAAACGTTTATTACCCACTGAAAACTTGTAACCATCTGGAGTAAGATTATCTCGTACATTTTATACCATAATTATGCATTAAGGCTGTACAACAAACATTTACACTTTACAATGCTACTCTGCTTCTGACGCCTTTTAAAGTTAAAAACCACTCAAACAAAATATGTATATTGATACTTAGAAAATGTATTATTCTGAAAGTCGCCAAAATCAAAATTAAGATAACTAACATATAATCAAAGTCGTATTCTTAAAAATATACCTTTGATCTTTCAAGAATTCAGGTAAAAGTTAAAGAAACCGCTGAACTTTAATGTTGAACTTTAATGTTGTATAATGCGAGTTCTTATTTGGGAGGAAATTAGTACATCATAGATCAATTTTGCCACTAATCATTATCAAAGAGACTCAACAGCTACATAGTATCTTGTATTTAAAAATGTATAATGCATTAACTGCCTGATGACCTTTTAAATATTTCAGGTGCTATATAGCAAATACGATCAAACACCTGACTGCCATGGATAGCTTGGCGAACGCTGACGTTCATTACAGCATCGCATTCACTAAATTAATGGGTGCCAACAATTGCATCCAACTCATATCTTCACAACCTCATTATCTATGTTAATGCGTATTCCACGTACTCAAAGCCTTGTTGATGGGTATCATTAGAAACTCATGCCTTGATTATGGATAGCATCCGAAACTCACTGCCTGTGTTCAGGAATAGTTCCATAACGCACTGTTCAAGCAAGCATCACAGTTCCCTCTTATGTTATGACCAGCCCCACAAAGCACTGCCTTTATTCAAGGATAGTATGAATATCTCGGTGCCTTGTGATCATGAACAAAATTATAATAATTGTTGATAGTACCATTTACTCACTGTCTGCGTTCACGGATAGCCTAACACGCATTTAATAGGGTTCATGGGAAATAAATTCATTGCCCACGTTCATGGATGGCATCACAAAACTATTGCCAGTGATCATGATTAACATTACAAACTCACTGCCAGTATTCAAGAGTAACTTCCAAACCCATTGCTTGTGCATGAGTATCAAACTTATGAGTAACAGACTCATTGCTTGTGTTCACAGTAAGATTCATTACTTGTGTACATATAGTAGCACTCGCTGTGTCCATAGAGAAAAAACTCTCTGCTTGTGTCCATAGAGAAAAAAACTCTGCTTGTGTCCATAGAGAAAAAACTCTGCTTGTGTCCATAGAGAAAAAAACTCTGTGTCCATAGAGAAAAAAACTCTGCTTGTGTCCATAGAGAAAAAAACTCTCTGCTTGCGTCTCCATAGAGAAAAAAACTCTCTGCTTGCGTCTCCATAGAGAAAAAAACTCTCTGCTTGCGTCTCCACAGAGAAAAACTCTCTGCTTGCGTCTCCACAGAGAAAAACTCTCTGCTTGCGTCTCCACAGAGAAAAACTCTCTGCTTGCGTCTCCACAGAGAAAAACTCTCTGCTTGCGTCTCCACAGAGAAAAACTCTCTCTTGCACAGAGAAAAACTCTCTGCTTGCGTCTCCACAGAGAAAAACGTCTCCACAGAGAAAAACTCTGCTTGCTCACAGAGAAAAACTCTCGTCTCCACAGAGAAAAACTCTCTGCTTGCGTCTCCACAGAGAAAAACTCTCTGCTTGCGTCTCCACAGAGAAAAACTCTCTGCTTGCGTCTCCACAGAGAAAAACTCTCTGCTTGCGTCTCCACAGAGAAAAACTCTCTGCTTGCGTCTCCACAGAGAAAAACTCTCTGCTTACGTCTCCACAGAGAAAAACTCTCTTGCGTCTCCTTGCGTCTCCAGAGAAAAAAACAGAGAAAAACTCTCTGCTTGCGTCTCCACAGAGAAAAACTCTCTGCTTGAGTCTCCACAGAGAAAAACTCTCTGCTTGAGTCTCCACAGAGAAAAACTCTCTGCTTGCGTCTCCACAGAGAAAAACTCTCTGCTTGCGCCTCCACAGAGAAAAACTCTCTGCTTGCGCCTCCACAGAGAAAAACTCTGCTTGCGTCTCCATAGAGAAAAACTCTCTGCTTGCGTCTCCATAGAGAAAAACTCTCTTCTTGCGTCTCCAAGAAAAAACTCTTTGCTAAACCCTCTGCCTGTTCATAGAGTTCACAGAGTAACAAACCCTCTGCCCTAACAAACCCCTGCCTGCATTCACAGAGTAACAAACCCTCTGCCTGCGTTCACAGAGTAACAAACCCTCTGCCTGCGTTCACAGAGTAACAAACCCTCTGCCTGCGTTCACAGAGTAACAAACTCTCTGCCTGAGTTCACAGAGTAACAAACTCATTGCCTGAGTTCACAGAGTAACAAACTCATTGCCTGAGTTCACAGAGTAACAAACTCATTGCCTGAGTTCACAGAGTAACAAACTCATTGCCTGAGTTCACAGAGTAACAAACTCATTGCCGGAGTTGTAACAAACCTCAGTTCACAGAGTAACAAACTCATTGCCGGAGTTCAGTTCACAGAGTAACAAACTCATTGCCGGAGTTCCTAACAGTTCTGAGTTCACAGAGTAACAAACTCATTGCCTGAGTTCACAGAGTAACAAACTCATTGCCTGAGTTCACAGAGTAACAAACTCATTGCCTCAGTTCACAGAGTAACAAACTCATTGCCTGAGTTCAGTAACAAACTCAGAGTTCACAGAGTAACAAACTCATTGCCTCAGTTCACAGAGTAACAAACTCATTGCCTCAGTTCACAGAGTAACAAACTCATTGCCTCAGTTCACAGAGTAACAAACTCATTGCCTCAGTTCACAGAGCAAACTCATTGCCGGAGTTCACAGAGTAACAAACTCATTGCCTCAGTTCACAGAGTAACAAACTCATTGCCTGAGTTCACAGAGTAACAAACTCATTGCCTGAGTTCACAAGAGTAACAAACTCATTGCCTCAGTTCACAGAGTAACAAACCCATTGCCTCCCAGTTCACAGAGTAACAAACCCATTGCCTGAGTTGTAACAAACCCATTGCCTGAGTTCACAGAGTAACAAACTCATTGCCTCAGTTCACAGAGTAACAAACTCATTGCCTCAGTTCACAGAGTAACAAACTCATTGCCTCAGTTCACAGAGTAACAAACTCATTGCCTCAGTTCACAGAGTAACAAACTCATTGCCTCAGTTCACAGAGTAACAAACTCATTGCCTCAGAGTAACAAACTCATTGCCTCAGTTCACAGAGTAACAAAACCCATTGCCTCAGTTCACAGAGTAACAAACCATTGCCTCAGTTCACAGAGTAACAAACCCATTGCCTCAGTTCACAGAGTAACAAACTCATTGCCTCAGTTCACAGAGTAACAAACCCATTGCCTCAGTTCACAGAGTAACAAACCTCATTGCCTCAGTTCACAGAGTAACAAACTCATTGCCTCAGTTCACAGAGTAACAAACCCATTGCCTCAGTTCACAGAGTAACAAACCCATTGCCTCAGTTCACAGAGTAACAAACCCATTGCCTCAGTTCACAGAGTAACAAACCCATTGCCTCAGTTCACAGAGTAACAAACCCATTGCCTCAGTTCACAGAGTAACAAACCCATTGCCTCAGTTCACAGAGTAACAAACTCATTGCCTCAGTTCACAGAGTAACAAACTCATTGCCGAGTTCTCAGAGTAACACTCATTTCCTGTGTTCGTAGAGTAATTAACTCATTGCCTGTGTTCATGGGCAACAAACGTATTGGCTATGTTCATTGGGTAACGAACTCATTGCCTGTGTTCATAGAGTATACTCAGTACCTGTGTTCATAGAGTAACAAACTTATTTGCTGTATTCAAAGTAACACACTCATTGCCTGTATTCACAGAGTAACAAATGTATTGCCTGTATTCATAGAGTAAACTCATTGCTTGTGTTCACAGAGTAACATACAAACTCAAGGTTAGCGGATAGCATAACTATGCTATGAGTAACCTAATAGTACCAAAACCAACCAACATACCTGACACTTAAATTTACTACACCCTACTCAAAAGTAAACAGACATTCCAGTTATTCTATGAAAAAAAATATCCATGACAAAGCTTTCATACTTTCAACTAAACAAAAAAATGCTTGTGTGCTGTCTGTTAACAGCGAGCTGAAAGTTCCTAGCTATGAGTTACTGACAAACTTCATAAAGCTAATTCCATCTGCTAACAGCAGAAATCCAAGCATTACTCAGGACATAAAATCTGTCTAGGGAAAATTTTGCAAGGTTTTGATGACTTAAAAGAGATTAGCTACAGGGTAAGCAAATCCTATTATCGTAAACGACCCGTACATTTAGGGAACTTCCTATAACCCCTATAGCCAGAAATTTACGGTTGCGAGAAAGGAAATACCAAGTTCGAATCTCCTGAAAATTCTATAAAGTCTAATGCAAAGTTTACGCTTTAAAATTTAAATTCGGGCAAAACCTTTATGAATATTGGCAAAACCTACCCGACTTAATCCATTTTCAGGAAGCTAAAATTCTAAAGTAAAGCATACCAAGACGTCAGACCGGTACATAAATTTAATATGTTTCAATGACTAATATTGCCGCTTGATGGCATAAACATTCTTAATCTCCTCAAACCTTAGGGAGCTTCTGCAAACTTAACTGAGTGCGAGGTAGCTAAGCACATTTAAATACCTAAATACCTATCTGAACTTACAAGAAAACTAAGCAATAGAGTAAGTATATACTGACCACCTGAAAAAGTTCACAACCACCCAATAGCCTGCATAGTAGGTCATACGACCTACTATGCAGAACATGGGGGCTCCCCCACCCCTCCAGGGGCGCCGCCCCTTAAGGGGTGGAGGATAAAATGAACTTTTTCAAGAACAGTACAGTATATACAAATTAAAAAATATTCACAAAAATTAATCAGTATATGAGATTAAAAAACTAAAATTACAAAAATTCTAGTAAATTTATGACAAAATTAAAAAAGTAAATTTATTACAAAAATTCTAGTAAATTTATGACATTAAAATTTTTAAAGTAAATTTATTACAACAATTTTAAAAAGTAAATTTATGAAAAATCAAAAAGGCAAATTTATAAAAATATTTAAAAAGTAAATTTATGTC
>NC_089750.1:58247206-58287206 GCF_040412425.1 Macrobrachium rosenbergii
CTATGAAATTGGGAATAGAGTTAATACCTGACATATCAGAAATTAATAGCTTCAGAAGCTAAAACAAAGAAAGAAAAATTAAAAGAGTTGACGTTCTATAATAATTTGGCGTCTCCTCTCTTTAACTGATTGGCTTAGTCCACTTTTTTTCATACCATAAGTAGAGAAAGACGTTACCCCTGGAGTTTCCTTCATTAATTTAGTATTAAATCTCTGACAATAAAATCCTAACTCTGGACTGAAAGATTTAATACAAAGTTCAAAATATGTTAGTTTCACTGATCTAAAGATTTTAAAGTTATGCGGTTGTTGATGAAGATAAGGCTCGCTCCATATCGAAGTATAAAAAGGTTAAACTATATAATAATATCAGTATCAAAATATGTCAAGAAAAAAAACATAGTGATAATTAATATACTTCAGTATAGTAAATCTATATTTGAGAATGTAAATTCTTTTCATTATTGTATGATCAATCGATGTTTACTCCTTTGGACAAATAATGTTTCAATTTTTTTCCTTGATGAGCTCTGGATTTGTAATAATAATAATAATAATAATAATAATAATAATAATAATAATAATAATAATGATAATAGTGTCTATAGAACATATGCATTAGCGTTTTTAAATCTTTAATTTATCGAGGAAAATCCACGATTAACTGGTCAGGCCAAAAACTTGGAACTAATGAGAAAGCGTTGATGAATTTCGGGTATTTGTCTGGGGATTATAAGGAACATCATAAGAATTCGAAGTGCATCATCATCATCCCACTTTACAAGAAAGATTGAGTGTCCAGAGTGGAGGAAAGAATCATTATCCTGGAAATGAGCTTTTTGATTCATTAGAGAGATCAGAGACATTCGTTTCCTTTTTATTTTTGGTTTTTGCTCAGGACGGAACATCTGCCCTCGTTCGGAAGGATCAGGAATAATGCCATTAAATAGAGAGAGAGAGAGAGAGAGAGAGAGAGAGAGAGAGAGAGAGAGAGAGAGAGAGAGAGAGAGTTTATTACCTTTTTACCAATACTCGGGGTTCTTGCTTGTTGATGTTTCCTGAAAAAATTTTTGAGACTTCATTTTCATTTTTATCCTGACCTTAAAATTGTTCGCATTGTCGCTGTTAATGAAATCTAATTCAAGTAAATAGACAATACATGAAATCTGACTTCTAGCTAAATAATTACCTTAGCTTGCTCTTATTCTAAAAGTAAGCATACCTTCTACTTGGACGATGGCATGAAGTGTTTGTTTATGAAGAAAAGACATACGAGTAGGCCTTGAGGCATGTTTCCACCTTCCTGGAATGGACGTTACGAGATGTAATGAAAGCGTAAAATATAAGGGTTACTTTAAATTCCTTAGACCAAGATTGTAAACACGTTTAAAAAGTATTGTTGTAGATTTACTGGTTTATTGTAATAAAAAATAGTGATACAAAATTGAATTACCTATGTTTTTAAATGCCTTATTTTCACATTGTACTTTAGCAGACAAGCTATCAGTTTCTGATAAGACTGTTGTCACCAACGAAAAAATTTAAATATCTTCAAGCTAAATATACGAGGAAATGTTTCATTTAAACATATCCTATAGCTTTTAAGTACTAAATCAAACAACTATTCCAGTAAAGAATTATAACATTCCAGGTTACTTATTTGCAGAAAATACGGACACTGTTTCACCAATCGGATCAGTGGACGGTATAAGGGTTAATAAACAAAGACTATAATTCTTCCTGATTTCTGTTGGCAGGCAGATTAATTTGCGTCATTCATAGCCTCGCTGTTCTTACGGGTGTGTTTGTAATTATTGTGTGTGTAAATAGGCAACGTTAAGGGTGTCCGTAAATGTTCTATTTAATATTCTGAAAGTTCTTTCGTAGTCCAATAATCAAAAAAGTAGAACTCATTGACTACTCCAACTACTAGGCATAATACCGGAAAAGGATATGACAACATAAGTTTGAACACATTCTCTCTCTCTCTCTCTCTCTCTCTCTCTCTCTCTCTCTCTCTCTCTCTCTCTATTTTTTCTTCTTCTTCTTCTTCTTCTTCTTCTTCTTCTTCTTCTTCTTCTTCTTCTTAGAATTATTACGATAGGTACCATAATAAAAAAGATATTCGAAATAGCGAATAATTTGTAGTTGTAAGACTTCTCCTAACGCCTCAGATTATGTGTTTCAGAGGAAAATTCATTATGGCGGGCACAGTTTTCTTAATGTGGTTCCATAATTACGCAGTTCAGCCCCACTGATTAAGGCAGTTAGTGGATATGATGTAGCTAAATACCTAAGCTGCAAACGCCGTTTGTTTTTCCAGCGTTTTATATTTACTCATTTATTATTTTCTTTTAAAATTTTAGTGGTTCTCTTTCTTTCCCTTGTCCACCTTCTATGTTTTCTCCATATATTTCGTCATTTGCATTATTTATCAAGTATGCGAAACTGATTTTTCCCTTCTGCTACTCTAGGACATAGATTATGACTTTCGACATATTTATTGCATCCAACTCCGAAGTTAGAGGAAAGCTATTTCCTCCTTTGAGTTTGTGTGGGTTTGACTATTTCCTTTCCAAAAATATTTCAGAAACGGCTCAAGGATCACAATGAATCTTAGCAGATTAATTCATTTTGGCGACCTCCACGAGATAAATTACTTTTGGGAGTTAAGGATTCCATCCCATAGAGACCATCCAACTCATTACAAAAGATTTAAGTTTTTGAAGTCTGACGTATCTTTGAAATATCGTTTTCTAGCTGAAATCTTTAATTGTAACAACCCAGCAATTAGATTTACCAAGTTTTACCTATATTGGCCAAGTGTCAAAATTTCAGCCAATTTCTGGAAGTTCATACTACTTATGGTAACAACCCAACAATTAAATTTATCAAGTTTTACCCATAATGGCCAAATGTCAAGATTTTAGTCAATTTCTCAGAGTTCACGCCCCTTTACCCTATATCAAAACTAATAAGAAATTCAAACATTGCATCCACTTATGACTTGGGAGCACTGGGTTGCTCATTGTTGAGGAAGATATGTCCTGACAAACGGTTAAACTACGGTACTGGAAACGGGTCTCTCTTCGCCATTTAATTTTAATTATCAAGTAAACATCAGTTTTCATAAAACCCTCTTCTTTATATATAATACTTCTTAACAACTGAAGGGTGCATTATGATGACAAAATAATTCAATCAATTAGGCTAGCTCATCTTCCTTTGAATATTTATGTGTGGAAGTAAATTATTCAGCATTTCATCGTGTCAGCATTTCATCGTGGAATTATAGCTTCACTCAACCTTGCTATATCTGAAACTCTCCGACCCCCTCTTTTCGTGAAGAATAAATAAAAATCATAAACCCATCCCCTGAAGACGAGATTTTTGCCAGTGAAATTAATTATTATTTAATCTATTTTCGCTTCATTTATTGCATGAACATTCGGTATTTGATGTACTTGCATACCCTTGTTCTTTGGCTTATTAAGAGCCCGGGGAGAAGAGATAGGAAAATATCTTATCAGTGAACTGGCGATGCCATCGACTGTTTTTATTACAAATAAAAATATCAAATCTATGCATACATTTTAACTATATTGGAAAATTCTTGCTAAGTCAATGTGAACAACAATGTCATAATTTCATATATATATATATATATATATATATATATATATATATATATATATATATATATATATATATATATATATTTACATGTTAATATACATCTTTATGTATGTGTGTGTAACAAGACCAACAGAACAAAACGTATTTAAAAAATGGATATCATACATTTAATCCATCATTATCAAAAAAAAAAAAAATTGAAGATAGATCCAACCGGTACCTTATACATAATGGATGGACAGAATGCCAATTAAAATTCTTATTGGTTTCCGTTAACTGTATTTAGTGATTGATGGATTCTTTAATGGGGCTCTTTGGCTAATTGCAATTTTCCAGGTCGCGCATTTTTATGATTGATGATAATCCTCACGGTTAAGTATTGACTTCGGTATGATGGAAAACTTTTGCTCGGATTTTGGAATGATCGCAGAATATTTTTTTAACGTTCCAACTCTCAATTGACGCTCTGCTGCTGTGCAGTACTTATATTCAAGTAGAATCATCTATTGAAAGTATATAGATTTTGTATTACAAATCACTGGTTCTTATTTGACCTATGATATGTCATTCCCAATATTAAGCATGGACTCAAGTTTATAATTTTTTTCCTGATAGGTGACCAGACTTCGTGAATTAGATTCTAAATAAAGAAATGTTCACCACTGGATAATGAGCAAGATAAACTTATGAATAAAGTTCAGAGATATTCTTCGGCAAATATAGATGTATTTGATTCCTCTGTTCCAGAAAAGGAAGTACATTTTCCCAAACATAGATGAAAATGCATCTCCCGACCTGCTGTTTGTATATAAGGTATATAAGGATATAGAACTCCGGCTTATATGCGTATATATATATATATATATATATATATATATATATATATATATATATATATATATATATATATATATATATATATATATATATTGTGGGTCTTAGGTAAAGGAAGGCTATGTAAATCACAGTAATTAATAATTAAAACCTCTGCCGAAGGATCCATGTAACAATATATATATATATATATATATATATATATATATATATATATATATATATATATATATACATACATATATATATATATATATATATATATATATATATATATATATATATATATATATATATATATGTATATATACATACATATACACACACACACACACACACACACACACACACATATATATATATATATATATATATATATATATATATATATATATATATATATATTGTTACATGGATCCATCGGCATAGAGTTTTAATTATTAATTACTGTGATTTATATGGCCTTGCTTTACCTAAGACCCACATAATCCCATCAATTAAGGCTGAAAGTTACCCAAAAAGACAGATAATTAACTTAATTAGATTTGGTCCCCAGTTCAAACTAGGTTACTGAATATTTTGATTTATTCTGGACAAATGACTGAAATAAACCACATTAATCAACCATCTAGTGCAACAAAAAAAATAATGAATGAAAATAAGAAAATGTTATGGAAGCCAATAACAGCTCCAACTTCGTCCCCCTTCGGACATGATAATTTCCCCTCTCTTAGGGTATGATGCTCTTATAAGCTGTTCTTGGGTATATTATGGCTATTCCTTCTCCAAACAAGGGTATGACCAGATTCCAAGGCGTGCCCGATTCTTACAGGGACATATCCAGATAACACTTGGATTCCAGACCCTCTCACTTATCCTTGATTACTGCAAGGAATGTATCTTAAGTTGAGAATAATATGTTAACCCCATGGAGGATACTTTATGCAATCTCACTAGACAACACTAATTGTACGTCCTGTAATCGACTTCAGTAATGGGATATGGTTTCACTAGGACTTCCTTAGTCAGTGACTGATAAGAAAGAAATTTGAAGCAGAAATTAAGTTGAAGATCTAAAGGGAGAACTGTGAGTAATTGTCATCTTCAGACTTACCTTATGGTAGCTCAGTTATGCTCACTTGCATCTGACGCCCAGGGTCTCTTGAATTAATCCTCTTCGGTTCCACAAAAGTTAGAAAGACAAGGGGAAGGAGAGAGAGAGAGAGAGAGATACTTGCTTGTAAACTACTTCCCCCTTTGTAACTTGTGGGTAGCCTGAAAGATAACAAAAACTCGCCATTACGAAGTTTTTAGGGAAAAAGGGAGCTTAAGGTATACCCTAACTAAAGGTGGCCCTAGTAAAACCTACCCTGTTGCATAGGTCCCTAAACTAAACTTATAATCCTCTCAAGACGGTTGGCTTTTTTTGGAACACAACAACTAACTCTTGGCTTCCCTCCCGCCCTGTTGTACACAGGGGAAGCTTTTTTGGTGCTTCCCTTTCTTTGTTTTTTGTTTTTGATAATACTCCTACTAGATCAAAGAAGAGAGGTCGAACAGTATGATATTTGTAATTATAAAATATATATATATATATATATATATATATATATATATATATATATATATATATATATATATATATATATAATGTGTGTGTGTATATATACGTATGTACGTATATTTTTATACTGACATAAACTTTAATATAACCGTGTTTGATGATAAATAAATTAATGTCAAAAAAGTTCAAAACATAATTTGGCCACAATTGCGAGTACCTTTTACAATATGACAAAGAATTTTAAACGAATAATTTTCAAATAAAAGTTTGATAAAATTTATAGTATGCTTTGACATGGATTGCATCAAAATCTAGGAGAAAATTCATTTAGTTGTTAATCCGTTCGATTCCTTTCATATAATATAAAATAATTGCATCATTTTAAACGAATTTCACGTTATTTCCATCCATCCCTTTGCTTCCCCTTGAACTATTTCATTATTTTTCACAGTTATTTCTCGTTCTTTCTCTCTAACCCTTCCATCATAATTCTTTGTCTTTCGCTTTTATCGTTTATTTTCAAAAGGTTACGCTTATGAATTTCAGCATCGTGTCAAATTTTTTTCCGTATCTTTACACAGAATGATGTCCGTCGTTAAGATAGGAGGCATTTCTTCCTTCATTATTCATTAGTTTTTGTTTCTCTTTTTTAATAAAAAATAATATTTTATCGTTTATGATCACACGATATGAAATGATAAATGTCGGAAGTAAGGACTGTATTTAAAAATTCTTGTGTACGAGGTAGCTTGGGCAAGCTTTGTAAGTCGCATACAATATCATCAGTAAGTATTGCTAGCAGACAAGATAAAGTTCAGTTAACTTTCATTTGCCATGACCAGGATCAGATTGAATACTTATATGAAAAGGAAAGCTATAACCTAAATATTGGGACTTTTTAAACGCAGAATAGGTCAAATTTCTCTGGTCGCAAAATAGGTAAATGTAACCCATTCCTGAATCGAACCTTTAAACGACACAAGTTATCTATGACACACAGGGACCCGAGAGCTTCATATACTGGATATTTTCTTGAATATCCATATAGAGATTAATTGTTTGGTAAGCAAATGCCTAGTCATAATGGCCTAACCATAGTGAGTATAGCCGTAGCCCTAATGAATAAAGTAAATGGCTTCTGTGTTGTAAAATGCTTAACAATAAATATACTCCTCCATTTGGTCGAGGAAGCAGAAGCGTCATTTATTCCTGGTCAATCCTTGTGTTGTTATTCATGAAGATTTTAAATTTGCCTAATTTCTGCTTAAAGTTTTATTTCAAAGGAAACAAGTTTAGCTCACAGAGAAATCTCCTCCTCTTATTTCTCTGAAGTTTTTCGAATGCTCTCCTGATCTGCGTGGCTTGTAAGGTCACAATTAGCTGAGCTATTCTTTGATTCGACCAAAAAACTTAGGATAAAAAGAAATTATTAACACCGGCTGAGAGCCCATTTCAGTGGTCTATCAAGTTAATTGGAGAAGCGTGGAATTAAATCTACAAGACTTTACAAAGTTTTGAGATAGAAATGGATACCGGAGCTTATCCTTTTATATATTTATTATCTATATATATATATATATATATATATATATATATATATATATATATATATATATATATATATATATATATATATATATATATGTTTATTTATGTATTAATATATTTTGCGTTAGCCAAGCAGTAAGCGTTGTGGATGGTTTTTTGCGCATTTTCTTAATCCTCATAATTTTGTATCAGGGTTAAACTATTACCATTTTTAGACACACGGTTGTACAAAGTTGGATGAAAGCATTTGAATTCAGAAACACGGAGTTAATGCAAGTGAATCTAAGCATACTGAACGAAGACTATTGAACCAACACATAATGAATTGACGCTAGTGAATCTATATGAAAGTGAAGTTACTGGATTTCAAACGTTACGCGCTGAATTAGCGTAGAAGAATCTATACAAGTAGAATCAGCGCTGTTGAATCCTTGCATTTGAATTGACGCGAATGATTCTGTACACAACGAAATCCAAACAATTTTCTAAAAGCGTCAGTGATCTCACCAACGCTGAAATGGGACGACCATTTGTCTCCGCTACAGGAAATAAAACTCGTTATGGGAAACGGCATATGAGTTTGGCACACAGGGTTTATAGCTATTTTGATTTTTCCCTTGCTTTAACGTTTGTATCCAGGTTTTTACATCGCTAGATTATTTTTTCCGCGATCGCCAAATATAATTCTTATGGGAAGGTCTTTTTTTCTAATTGATCATATTGTCTAGAACGGCTGTCAGTTGTTAAGGACTATTATTATTATTATTATTATTATTATTATTATTATTATTATTATTATTATTATTATTATTATTATTACAGACTTCCAAATTGCTAAAAGAGAAAAATGTAATGCAGAAGTAAAAAAAAGGAGCAACAGGCCCTTTAACATAAAAATCAGAGATGTACCAAAAGAGACATCAGACAGAAATAAACAAGGCAAAAAAAAAAAAAAAACTAGGACACAAGAATGAGGCGGTTAACGAAGCATTATTTTCTCCCCTTCACTCCACGAGTATCATCATATATGATACTCCCTGCGATATTCTCTCTTCTCTCTCTCTCTCTCTCTCTCTCTCTCTCTCTCTCTCTCTCTCTCTCTCTCAAATGAGATCGAGGAGAGACGCAGAGACATGATTTTTAGAAAATTTTCAAAGGTCAGTATTTCATGTCAATGGCGGGTGATTTCTAGTTGATATTACTCCATCAATTATCCAGTTATTTGTGTATATCCTTAGAAAGTATATATACATATATTTCAGAAAATATGGCTGCTACAAATTTTAAAGGACACATATATGCATTTCATAGCTTCAATGCTTTAAGATGTGATGAAAGAATTTTTGGAGCGAGGTGGTACCGACAGAGCCGTCAGTTGTAAAATCTTTGTGTTCAGCAAATAGTTTGATTCCTCAGCAATGTTGCCGGTCAGGTGATCTCCGAAGTGTTATGTATATTCGTGAGTACGTGCGTTAATTTGATCTAGATTATGCCAAAATCTGCCCTAAAAGTGAGTTTGATCGTTCATTAACGTGATAGAACTGCAGTTGTCTAGACGTAGCTTTGGAGAGGATCCAGGCTTTGAAATCGGCAGATAAGGTAGAGTTTGAAATCTCTGTTTTTATGGGAGGAAATTGAACTTGTGATTTTTACTATGATTTTCTAATCATTATGAAGTTTTGAAATGGTGTGGGAGATTTAATATGAATATTCATACCTCTTTCATATTATTATTTTGTCATGTTACGTTTGCCATATCTTGGCTATGCATTTTACACTTTCCGTTATTGTGTTTTGCATTTCATATATTTTTGGGAGTTTTCTATCATGTTTAATTCTTCCGACAGATGTCTGTGGACAGAGTGGACAGTGTAGACTGGTTCGAATAACATGTGGTAGACTGTTTTTTTTTTGACATGATTTTAGTTATTGATTTGGGGAGTATGTGTGAGTTTGGATATTTTCAGGCTATTAGCCATAGTGAGACTTCTTTAATCAGAAGTGTTTTGCAGTTCAGAGTTTAGTTATCTGACTCGATATTTCATTTATTATGCATTTTAATCTTTGCTTTGTTTTATCCATTTCTTGTTGGGTTATTTGAATAATAAACCTATTTTTGTAGAAACTATTGCGTTTCTTTAAATGGTCCGTTTAATTGATTTGGTGAGAATGAGTGCGATTCGGGTGGGTGAACTTCGGAAAACGATGAGAGAGAGAGAGAGAGGCGATACACGGAGAGAGAGAGAGAGAGGCGATACACGGTGAGAGAGAGAGAGAGAGAGAGAGAGAGAGAGAGAGAGAGAGAGAGAGAGAGAAAAATGGATGAGGGAGAAAAATGGTTAGTCGTGAGCGAACTTTCATACGCCGTTTCCTGAATAAAGATTGTTGAGCACGTTACGTACACTTTCAAAAAAGTGTTAATTCTGTCCTGGTTTACACATACATACATACAGTATATATAGTATATATATATATATATATATATATATATATATATATATATATATATATATATATATATATATATATATATATATATATATATATATATATATATATATATATATATATATATATATATATATATATCAAATAATGGCATTGTGGATCATTGGCTTAAGACAGGCCATACGATGAATTGGGGTAAGTCAGCGGTTATCTACAAGGTCAACGACCAGCGGAAAAGAAATCTGCTAGATACTGTGTTCATTGAAGCTACTTCCACCAGGAATGTTAATCTCCACCCTGGATTATTCCTTGATCCTTTGTCCCTGTCTTTGTTGTTTAAAGAACATGCTGCCCAGATTAAGAAACTGTAACCCCACCCCCGCCTTCTGTTTTTGTAAAGAAATCTCTGTCAACTTCTTTTGTATTCAGTGTAAACTTGAAAATGTAGAATAAACTATGAAAGTACTTGTTCAAAGTCCAGTTTTCACTCACCTTCTGACGTGGACTTAGTTATATATATATATATATATATATATATATATATATATATATATATATATATATATATATATATATATATATATATATATATATATATATATATATATATATATATTATATATATATATATATATATATATATATATATATATATATATATATATATATATATATATATATATATATATATATATATATATATATATATATATATATATATATATATATATATATATATATATATATATATCACTAAGTCCACGTCAGAAGGTGAGTGAAATCTGAGACTTTGAACAAGTACTTTCGTAGTTTATTCTACATTTTCAAGTTCGCACTGAACAGTTTGGACTTGGTTATATCGAGTAAGTAACGCGAATTCTGCATGTGTAAATTCAACAGCTTTAGTTTATTATGCTTGGATTCACTTGCGTTAACTCAGTACCCGTGAATTCACATACGCTCATCCAAATTGTGTAGTTTCAATCTGCTCATTCAACCAGTGTGAATTTAATTGTACTCAGCACGTATAGAATCATTTGCGGTAATCAAACATGTATTCAGTTACAACAGTGTTTGAAACCAGACTGAGAATAATGAGGATTTAGGGATAGACACAAAAGACCGCTGGCACTTTATGAATTTATCGGTAATAAATAGAACCTATTTTCATTCTTACTTATCTGCTATCTCACCTACCATTTACTCTTTATAAAAGACACCAGCAATTTTTTGGGCAGTGAAAGGAAGGCACACAGCGTATCAAGAAAATAAATGAACGCACTGGTGAATCCTTAATAAGGCCCAACTTTGTTAACTGAGGTAAACATTGGAAGATAGGCAGACTCCTCTTCTAACTTGCTTGAGAAAATTGTTCAGTAATTTCTGTGTTCCCCCTTTCTTTCTCTTACTTCATTCCATATTTTTCCTTCATGCTGTGTTATGATGTGACGTCTTTTTGGCTTTTTTCCTTTTCTTTTCATACCTTTTTCTTGTGGAGAGTTGGCCTCGTAATTTCTTGAATTCTTGCGAGATTTTTTTTTTCTCTCTCTTAACAAAGATCCCCTTCTCAAAAGCTTATGATTGGTACGTGTTCTATATCTTCCAGAAGATTGAGGTTCTATATTTTTACTTTTTTTTGGGGGAAGCAGTGGTGTAGGTAGTTGGTGACGGGGTGGGGAGGTGGTCGAATTACGTAAGAGGGATCTGACTCTTATCTTTCTGGCAAAGAAAGACTGAAAGGAAAAAAGATGATTTCATTCAGGACAAGATGCCGAAGGGGAATTGGTTGGTAACGACGCAACGAGGAAAGAAAGACGCTGGGAAAATGAAGGTATGAGTTGGGTTTTCCTCAGTAAACACAACAAGAAAACTTTGTTTCTTATTTTTAATGGTATATCGTCATTAGTCATAACTGCAAAATAAATAGATATTTTTCTTTAATATAGAAAACTTGGTCTTCACCAATGATATGATACACCTTGCCTCGCTTTTGCAGGAAAAGCAAAGGAAAATGAATAAGAAGGCAACTTCATGATTTTCTAATTTGAGAGCCAAAAAGGCCATTTGAAGGAGAAGCATGTTACCATGGTTACACCTCTCTGAATAGAAGCCTCATAAATAGAGAGAAAGAGAGAGTGAAAGAGAAAGAGAGGGAGAATTTTCTGGGCTACAGAGAGCCGCAGAGAAGTGAATTTTGAAAATGAATTATTTTCGTAATTTATTTTGTAATTCACTTTCTAAAGAAGGTTTATTCGTATTAGAGTAGTAAACAATATGACTGACGATTAATTATGAAATGCCGAGTAATTCGATACTAAAAATATTATCAATATTACTCCGGTATTGCCAAAAAATCTTTTGCACAAAGACGTATGTTTGAAATGTAATTTATCATATAATTGCTGAAAAATCATTTGCACCTAGATATACAGTAGATTTGATATTCAGTTTGTGAATCAACAGCATTTTATTTTTTCGTCGTGTATACGATCGAGGAAAGAACAGCGTCATCTCATCTAAGGCTACGTAACACTACAACCATCACAAACTTGTTGAAAACAAATTATCAACAGTAAGTGGAGAACTAATCTTTGGCCAATATTGGATAGTCTTATTGAGCGCTGGTTAGGTTAAGTTGTTGACTTTTGTGCAATCTGCTGTGATATGTAAGCGATACGCCAGTGATCTGTGTTCATGACTTATTTCACTGGGGTGTGGAAGCACCGTAAGGGATCAGGATGTTCTTTTTTTTATGAAATATTTTAACAACAAGCGACTGAACACTAAACTCATAGCTAATATTTGTGAACAAAATTTAATTCACTTGTATCCTGTTACGTTCAGGATCTGTGTGACTTCTAGTTTGGACGAGGATTAAAAGGAAATATTTGTTCTTTAGCAAAAATTTACATAACAAAATAAACAAGCAAAAAATGCGCCGAAGTTTCTTCGGCGCAATCAAGTTTTCTGTACAGCCGCTACAGCTTATAATCAAGGCCACCGAAAATAGATCTATCTTCCGGTGGTCTCGGTGTAATGCTGTATGAGCTGTGGCCCATGAAACTTTAACCACGGTCCGGTGGTGGCCTGTCGTATATCGTAGCCAGAAGCACGATTATGGCTAACTTCGACCTTAAATAAAATAAAAACTACTGAGGCTAGAGGGCTGTAATTTGATATGTTTAATAATTGGAGGGTGGATGATCAACATAGCAATTTTCAGCCCTCTAGCCTCAGTAGTTTTAAGGTCTGAGGGCAGACAGAAGAAGTGCGGACAGAAAAGTGTCGTCAAAATATAGTGCGGACGGACAGACAAAGCCGGCACAAGTTTTCTTTTACAGAAAACTAAAATTGTATAAAAAATGCTAATGTCTTGTCTGGAAAATCATGATTGTATATTTACTTAATCGGAATATCTTAGACGTTCCCCATTTTTCCTTTTTCTCTTTCTGAGCATCAAAGGCCAATAAATATAAAAGGGAATGTTAGTATAGATTATATTTTCGTTCTGTACATATTAATCCTCCATAATTTTTGGAAATGCCAAAAACATAGAATTTGTTTTAAAAGAAAATACTATCTGAGGTAATATTTACGTCTTGAATTCTGATTAACTTCATGCTATCTCGAGTCTATACGAGGCATAAAAATCTGTTATCAGAAAACTTTTACTTCTCGGATTTATAGTTAAAATCGTCCTAAAAATTCAACCCTGTTAATGATAAGTACACACATATTACTCAAATATAAACAGCAATAATATCAATTAATATAGGACCGCACGGTAAAAAAAGATGACTTTTAAAGTTCTTATCTAAGGCGTACACAGTCACAAACAAACATTCACACTCACAAACTCACAGACACACACAAACAAACACACACACACGCGTACACACACACACATGTATATGTGTGTATATGTGTACATATATTTATATATATGTATATATATATATATATATATATATATATATATATATATATATATATTATATACTGTATATATATATATATATATATATATATATATATATATATATATACAGATTTACAGAAAAAAATATAATTACTAAATTACAGATTTAGAATAAAGAATAAAGAAAAAATGTAAATAAAATATTGAAATCATGCTCGTGTGATACAGCTGGATAGAAAATGTCTTATCTCCATTGAAAAGTCAAGAAAAATTCCGAAAACGCTGATTGTTCGAAACTCATATATATACATAGCCAGTTTAATAAGTGTTCCCTCTTTCTGAACATAAAAATAGAATGAGTTAATGGATTTTTTTTTGTTGGGCACAAATCTCTCCAAATAGTAAAAGCATAAAACTGGTTTCTAGCGAAAATGCTATCTTTCTTCCGGTTATATATTTTACATCTTGACTTTCAGATTAAAAGCTTCATGCAACCTTTTCAGCAATAAGAGAGATAAAAATACTTTATCACGAACCCTTCACGTTTTCAGTATCCGTTATCTCTTTCAAAATTATTCAGCTCTATAAATGATAAGGTTAACTAACATGGAGGAAAATAAATTCAACTGGAAAAAATCTAATTCAAATATATGTCTGAGTTTTGAGCGAGCATTTTCTTAATTCAGTTCAGTTTGACGGAAGTGCAAGTGTAATCAGAATGAAGAGAAATTTAACTACAGGATTTAATATCTATTAATGCTTTTTACTTGTAACCAGATTTGACTTAGAAGCCTTAATGTAGGGAATATTGTCGTTTGTATATCTTTCTCGGTCTTTTAGTATAAGAACTGTATAAATTCATGCCTGCATATATACACATACGCCTTGTGCAAGCAAACGCGCACAAATATATGTATGTATATATATATATATATATATATATATATATATATATATATATATATATATTATATATATATATATATATATATATATATATATATATATTATATGTGTGTATACATAATATATATACACACACATATATATATATATATATATATATATATATATATATATATATATATATATATATATATATATATATATATATATATATATATATATATATGTGTGTGTGTGTGTGTGTGTGTGTGTGTGTGTATATGCATATACATATAAAGAGAGAGAGAACCTTAAAAATTTTGTCATTAACCTAATGGCGGCTACTGGAAGTATTTTCAAAAATTTTAGTTTTCGCTCTGGTCGTGTTAACAGAAATTAATTTGACAGAATCCAAGGGACTATATACTGTAAATGTGGTGTGTGTTCATTTTGTAGAATTTTTTTTTTCCATAAACGCTGTCAAAGATTTTTCTTCGAACAAAGTAAAAAGAAAAGCAACTGGCTTATTAATGCTCGAAAGTATTTTGAGTTCAGAATGACGTAGACGAAAAGGAGCAAGGGGAGAGACCGTCGTTCTCTCTGCAATTATGGGCACTTCATCAATCACTCAATCATTCAGCTCAGAAATCAATCATTCTCTAAGCCATATGACGTCCCCTCCTGTCAGTGGTCCCTCAATTATTATTGTGCTATACCCTCAGCCGTTTACAAAGGGACCAAGGTTGCCAATTTCATACATCCATTTGAAAATATATTCGAGACATAAAGGAATGAGACGGAAAAGAATGTTTGATTTTCGGACAAGTTTGTTAGCCTCATTTCTTCCTCTGCCCCAGCTGATATCAACAGTAGACGAGTAACCACCAGGTATCTAAATCACTGTTTATGTTTTCTAGAGGCACGATTGTACATTAACAAAAAATATGCCTCGGCAATGGGCTCGCCTTTGCTAGGTCAGTGGCTTGATACCTCCTTGCCTGCCGCCCAGAGGTCGGCCAAACTGTAAATGGGTCCCTAACTCAGTGGAGTGGAGGTCAAAATAAAAAAAAAAAAATAAAAAAAAAAAAAAAATAGACATGGGCACATAACCTCATTCCTTTGTGAGTGAAAATCGGTAGGCTGTACACTTCCGTCCGCCTCTTCTACAGTACATATACGTATATATATATATATATATATATATATATATATATATATATATATATATATATATATATATATATATATATATATATATATATTATATATTTTATATAGTATATATATTATTTTTTGTATAGTACCCTTTGACAATTAACCATCTGGTATTCTTGTTCTTTTTGTTTACCTTGTAACCTTCTTTTCAACTGTGTCTCATTAGTGCCCTGACGATGCGTGAATAAACGTGACAGCGCTTGGAACTGAACTTCTGCCTGTCATTTTCGGGATTCGTTTATATACTGAAGTCACGTGCATCTACTGTGATTTTTACATATACTGTATATATGTACATGTATATACATACATACATACATACATACATACATACATACATACACACATATATATATATATATATATATATATATATATATATATATATATATATATATATATATATATATATATATATGTATATATATATTAATATATATATATATATATATATATATATATATATATATATATATATATATATATATATATATATATATATATATATATATATATGTATATATGTAGACGAATGTGTGTACTGGTTCTGTATGTGTTCCTGCGCCCTTCTCCTGCCTACTATAGTGTCCTCCGATGTGTGGATATATATATATATATATATATATATATATATATATATATATATATATATATATATATATATATATATGTGTGTGTGTGTGTGTGTGTGTGTGTGTGTGTGTGTGTGTGATGTGTATTTGTGTGTGTACGTCCGTGTGTGTTTGTGCTGAGAAGTAAAAAGCTCTCGAGTTTACGAACATATACTCCTAAAAACATACGTAATGCTAAAATAAATACAGATAAGAGGACACATTTGTCTGCTTTATACCCAGTTGGACTTATACTATGCAAGCAATTTAAGAATTGCTTGCATCGCATGAAAGAAGCATTTTTTTCTAGCAGTGAAACGGTTTTTCTCATGGATCACATAAACAAAGCGGCTCTGCACTTGGGGGATCAAAGTCCAGCAACTTATGCGTTCATGAAGAGAGACACTGTAGCAATAGATGTCAATTAAAGAAGCTGTTTCCAGTTGCTTGCCCTAGAACAGGATATCCCTTATGTCCGGTAAATGGGAAAATATTGTCAGGAGAAAATGCATAACATTAACTGTACTCTTCCTCCTTTGAGAACATTTTATATAATATATTTCCAGAAATGTTCATACCCAATCATAGTTGATTAAATAATCATGGTTATTTCAGAGTTTGATATATTTTCTTATATATTGCAGATTGAAAGTTAAATATTATCATTTCTTGCAATGGTCTGAACTGAGTCTGTTAGAAAATTGAACAAAATAAAGGGGTGCTGAATCTTCACTGAGTTTAAAAGAGAAGACGGACGGTAGAACACTAAAAAGATTGACTTAATTTTCAGAAAATGAAATGACGTGTAGTGAAAGTTTCTCTGTATTCGTCATACTGTTCTTATCATTTGGAACCTTATCAAAATATAATATTAGTAACAGAAACTGACTTGTCTTCCTCTTCCTGTGAGAATGATTTTAGTCCAACTTTTGCGAATGCTATAGTCTGCAAGGCGGAAGAAAATTGATATCCAAGAGGAGCGCTTAATTATGGACTTTTTGTGCTGGTATACGATTTTTTTTTTTTTTTTTTTACATACGGGTTTTCTGTGACTCACTACTTAAGAGGTTTAACACTAGGATGCCCAGATCTAGCTATGTGCCTGAATGCCCAAAGGGAGTTATTTTGACTCCTATGTTTTTTATAGTTGTTTCCTGAAATATTTTGTATTTTATTATTTCTCACGTTCTTTGCAGTTTTGTATACAAACAATATAATATTATTGCATATAATGTTCTTTTGTTATAATTAAGGATGCTTAAATTTAGTGGTGTATTTGAGTTCCTAGTCAGAGTCATTTTGACCCCTATATATTTTTTAATATTTATTGAAATATCTTAATTGTATTATAATTTTTTACATTCGTTATTATCATGTATACAAACAGTGTAATTTTATTGCATAATAATTCTCATGTCATTGGTCCCAGGTAAAAATCATAAGCGGTTGATTAGGCTAGTATAACTTTTATTTTTGTTATAATTTTGGGAATGTACTTTGTATTCCAATTTTTGCAAACATGAAGAAACTAAAGAGATCTTAGAAATAAAGACAAATAGGTAGCCTAGTAATCATACAATGTGCAACTAAATGAATTACAATTTAAGTCTATGTCACATTATCACATCTTTTACACATGCGCATGACTTCTGCAGTGCAAGTACCACATAAGGATTTTTTACATTTCGTGCAACTACCAATAGTGCGATTCTTCTTACAATGAGTCTTCACTTGGCAGTACTTCTTTAGGTCTCCTCTTTGGTCATTATTTTCTCCATTTCCTTGATTATTTCCCTTCTCATCTAATATCTTCTTTGACTGTATATTTACCTCTGCTAATTCCTCTGACAATTGTTCAAGGAACTCTTTCCTGGTAATTTTTTCCTTTGTCACTTCTTTATAGATAGCCCATGCATCTATTGCTGCCAGGTCCAAGGTGTTTTGAAAAGAATGTACAGGCCACCGCCTTGTGCTTGTTCTCACTGAATACTTTCGAGCCTTTTGGTCCAAAATGTCAACTCCATATTTAGTATCGTTGTAACATTTGATTGTTTCTGGTGTCTTCTTTGCATTGCTGGCTAGAGCAACTTCTTGATGGAGAGTGCTAAGAACAACAAAATTTTTTTTAGCTTTTCCTTGATAAACTGTTAGAGTCATATCATCAGACTTGTAAATCTTAGGTGAGTACAACTTGTCTTTCATGGTTTTCACTGTGACGGGCACTTCTCTTCTGTTTTTATTCATAGTCCCTATTATGCTGGTTCCCTTTTTCTTTAGTTGCTTGGCTAAGTTGACAGATGTAAAATAGTTATCTGTTGTGACATTTCTCCCTTTGTTCAAATAGGGCTCCATTAGTTGCAGCTTCAAGAATATCAGTTAGAATAACAAGAATTTGCTCCTGTGAAAGACGGCCTCTTCTCGCCATGCTTCCATGAAAATGACTTGTTGAATGTTCTTTTCTATCGGTGACACTAGCAAACAACTGTTGCCAGACGTATGAATATTGCATTCATGCAGCCGATCGAGGCTACTGCCTACCCCAACGCCAAATCAAAGTCCTTCAAAAGAAGGCATCGTGCTTACCCCTTATGAAAAATGGGAAAAGCACGTTAAACGAAGAAGAAGAAGACAAGGATAATGGAATGTTCAAGTATGATGTTACTTGAATGTTGCACGTAGGAAATTTGCTTGAATCATGAGGAAAATGACTCGAAAAAATTAGGAAATCTGGAAGGAAGAAATCTGTAGGCCTATAATGAAACAACCGTTATATTAGAGTCTTGAATACGTAATGTGTAAAAATGATTAGAAAACGAGACTTACATTTTTTACTTGAGTCCCGCTGAAATGAGTCAAAATGACTCCCTTGGGCATCCATTGAAAAAACCAATCCAGCCTATTCGTCTACTCAGTGAAATATGAGAAAGAACCGAGTCGGGAGCACTTTGAATGGTGGCAAGGAGTCAAAATGACTTCATCGGGCATTCTAGTGTTAAGTGAAGGTGAATGTTATCTTCATTGTTTTGAAACCCATGCAGTTTTAGGGAAAACAGTATTCAGAAGAGAGAATAAAAGATATACAGAAGTACCAAGCTTGCTGGCATTCTGTGTGCGTTTGCCCGTGCATTTATGTGTAGGTGTGTGTGTGTGCTAGTTTTGAGAGAGAGAGAGAGAGAGAGAGAGAGAGAGAGAGAGAGAGAGATAAGCTCAAGTAAAACTAAATAAAAATGCTTATCCATTTCAATTCCGTAATTCAATCTTCAACTGACAGTCGCCTTCCACTCTAACACCCCGCCTCAAGGCTCAGACGTTCTTGCAACAGTGCAATGAATATTCATTGCCTTGAAAGGGATCTCATTTGTGGAGACCTCCTTTTAATACTCTTCCATTTAGCCCGAAGCTCAAAGGTTGACAGGTCAAGAAACACAAAGAGGATCCCCAGGCTTGTTCTAGTAGAAATCTTTTTCAAGTCGTCGCTTAAGTTAACTCCGCTATCTGTTTCTGGGAATCTCCGTATCAGGGAGGATTGCTCAGTTCATTATCAAACCGGGAAACCAATTTAAAATGGCGTCGCTTGACTATATGTTTCTCATTAGTTTTAATACTAGCCTACTGTTTTCATAAGACTTTATGGTGTTCTTTTAGAGTATTTAGTTTCTTATTATTTATTTATTTAATAATTTTTTATGAGTCTTTTTAAATGTGTACTCTGTTCGTTTTATAACCAGAAAACTAGATGAAAAATTGCGGCGAGCTTAATATGATGTCTATCATCTTGTTGAGATTTCCCCAAAAGTTCTCGGGGCCACTGTTATTATTATTATTATTATTATTATTATTATTATTATTATTATTATTATTATTATTATTATTATTATTATTGTCGTATATGAATAATAATATTCATGACTGCAATACCATTGATAACTCCACATTTATTTCTGTGTAGCTTATACCTTCGATTTTGTTACTTAAAGATATATCATAATGCTAACGAAGTATTACCTTTTCATTTTCGTGTTAGTTAGTATTGTTAGCACTGTTTGCGAAATGAAAGATGCAATACTGAAGGCAATGATCGTGTGAATAAGAGAAAAATAGCGGTAGCCTTTCTCAAATACAATAGAACAATAAATTTCATAATTATTTTGATGATTCAAAACTTGAAAAGAATGTTATTAATAAAACTGTTTTATGTCTTATAAAAAAATTACACATTTCTCATGTTTAGGAAGAATACTAATATATTTCAATTCTTTTCATCATAAATTTTGACGGAACAGCTTGAAACAATATTACTGAATATTTCGTGTTGTCGAAAATCTTTTGTAAATCCTTCAACAAGTGTCTCAACAAGTTATTCTGGGAATCATTTATCGCCAATTAACATCCAATTACCTGCTTGGTGTCTGCAGCTTGTCAGTGGATTTCCAGGGAATGCTCAGAATGAACTATTTCGTCTCATCATTAGCTCTTCTTATATTTCTTATTTTTAGTGCGCAAGTCCCACATGCACTTAATTTCTCACAATAGAAAGTTTATCCTGGTTGTTTGTTCTGTGAACCTATTAATTTCGTTGTTATTCTTACCAGTATGTTTTGTTGTCTCGTTGTTATTCATTCTTGAATTTCTCCAGTTCATTATCAAGTTGGCGATGGCAAGTAGATTGTTGATATAATCGTGATATTTTTTTCAAACAGTAACAACATTTATCACAGATAATAGGCATTAATATGTGGAATAATTACGAAACATTTCCTTTGAGTCTTTTGAATAAAAATCGTTCAGGATACTTAAACATGTAAAAATAAGTTATTCATCTCATAAAGGAAAATATAATTAAAACATTGTATGTTATACAGCATTCTTAGTGTCAAAATTGTTTTCTTTTGGAGACTATCCAGTAGAATAAGCTGGTGATATCTAAATCTGTCTCTACTGTAGTGACTTTTGATAGAGAGAAATATGATGCTCTGAATAAAAGAGTAACTTTACAAATCGAGTGTAATGCAAAGAGTTTTATTAATACATTATTACCTATAAATGAGAATAACAGTTATCCAGAACATGTTTATCTTATTATAAGAATTTTAGCAATTTTATTAAAAACGCGTCTCTAAAAATGTTATTTCTGTGTGTGTCGTGTTTGTTAGGAAATGAACAGAATTTCGTCGAAAATTTTCCGAAGAATAAAACGACCAAGTCAACGTACTATCTGACCTACTGGTCACTTACCACTTTTCACTGGAATAAACGCATGAATAAATGAGAAGATAAACTAATTAACAGAGAAAAGGTCGAGCAAAATCTTTTACCCGAATATCCAGGCAAGACGTTTCTTCCCTCTTTCCTTTTACTCAATACAATTTCCCCTATCTTAGCTCAGAGTTTTGAAAATGCATTTCGGTTTTGCTGATATTTCTGGTTTTCAGAAATATCGCTATTTCAGTGGAGCTAATATTTCCCTAAGGGGAAGGTATTTGTATTTTCCTAGTAACTGAAGATAAATATATACCTGTATTCCGTTAGACATCTGCTTAGCGAAGTTAAGCAGCGTTGGTTCTTGCTAAGTAACTCGACAGCTAAATGGAAAAAAAATGAAGGAGAACGCTGGAATGCAAGTTTCTTGAACTGAAAATCACACCCGAAGACTGCAAATATTGTGCAGCGTTGAAATTTTTCATCCGGATAACCTTCAATGGAACTTATACGCAAATTGGTCCTTTCCCAAATTCAGAGGCTAAAAATTGAGCGTTCTTTTTTCTATCTTTTATCTCACAGTAACTGAAATAGGAATATCACACGAAAAATCTTAAAAATCATAAGTATATAAACAGTACACATACTATCGTATTTCTGGCGAGGAACTTGGAAAATCCAGGCAAGCGGAGCGGAACTTAAAATTAGGATAACCTACATAGGAAGGATCTAGCCATGTAAACAAAGCAGGATATTACTGTTCCGAAAAGGAAGCATAACATAAATACCATCTGCAGATTTGGGGAAAATGGTGGACGTCTGATTTGAATAAGCGATCAGTCATTAAATAGCAGGGAATATAGGAAAGACGAATAAGCCAGCAGGCTGTTAATAGCCTGCTGACACCTTCAAGGGATGACGACGAGTGAGATTATATATTTTTCTCGTTAAAGTTAAGTATATAATCCTGCCAAAAAGGAAACCCATAAGTGTAGACATTTGAGAGTAAATCAGTCGAGACGTTCTCCTAGAAAGCAAATCATAATCCTGACTGAAGTATCATGGATGATACGCGTTAACCGGTGATACAGGTCTCGATTCCGTTCCCGGAAATTTATTATCAGAATAATTGATTGCATAAGCTTCTGTTCTTTATGACAGAAAGGTTTAGTTTATGGAAGGCGCAAAATAATTCATGCTTTAAACGAGGTCTTTTTTAGAACTCATCATTATACAGTAGGTAAAAAACATCATAATTCTTATGTAAATACAAAGTGTTAAATTTTTATTCGGTATTAATTAAACACTCTCTGGATAATGATGCCGATATGGGGTAATATTAAACATATAGCATAATAGGTCACTGGTTACTTTTATGATATACAGTAACAAAACTTTGGGCAAAATTAATAATGATGAATATATTACTCTTAATTATATATAAAATATTTTTACTTCCATCTATATTAATTTAATTATCTTCCATCGCAACAACAGCAACAAAAATATTATAATGGCGAGGATAACAATGATATTTTGAAAGAAATCTCAACTAGATTATAAACTTAATCGTAAATAGAATCAATGATACGTAATACACTATTTTTATCACTCACTGATTATTCATAGTAGAATATATGAGAGAAATTAATTTTCGAGAGAAGAGTTAACTTTCGCAAATGAACGAACAACCGAGGAACTTGGAAAGCACTTCATTTATTAGACGTGCAAAATGTTGTGCATCGGCAGATTTTGGTTCGGAAACTTTTGCTTTCATGAAGAAAGACTCGGAGGCAATATAAGTCAATTAAGGGATTTGTTTCCAGTTGCTTGTTTCCGAACAGGATTATCCTTCCCATCCGGTAAATGGGAAAATATCGCCAGGTATAGAAGCAGTGTTGCTTGCGCTGTTCCCGCTTTCTGAAGGTTATTTCTGAAATTTCGTATAAAATAAAACAAGTTGATGAAACAACGATTTCTTTTGTTTATATATTTCGCCAAAAGTCTGCAGCAGAAAATTTGTAGGTTTAATATTTCTGTCTTTTTTCCTCTAAAGAGAAAAAAAGCTTTTTTTTAGGGGTTTGTGTGGGTCATCAGTCAATTTTAATTTTAATTTTACGGGCGTTTACTCTTGCAAAGAGGTAGGTATTTTAGTTATTTAGTCATTTGAGGTATAATGATATACAATCTCAGCTTCCATACGTAATATTTTTCGTAATTCTATAATTAGAGTTGCCGACTAGTCTTTTCTCATTCCTTGTGCAGACGCTACCTTCCTCCATCGTAGCCATTCCGATAAAACCGAATTCTTATTAGGACATTGCTTTTACATCGTAAATTATTGTTTTCCTTTTTAAATAATTATTGCTTAAATTTCATTATTTAATTATAAGTTATGTTAAAGAAAATTAGATTTTATAACGTTACTTTATATAAAAAATAAGATAGTCACTTGCTTATTGCTTTCGGCGCCTTTTTCGCCCGAAAATTCTTGAGCACAATACATTTTAAGAGCATTTCTTTATGTCAGATCTATTAGGAAATATTGTATATAGAATTTAAGACTTTATGGCAATAGATATAGAAACAAGATTTGTATTTAAAAAAAATAATGGTTACGCTTAGTTTGGTAGTGATACATGGCAGTGATTTCTTTTGCAGCAGTGGGAGGGTTTAATGACGTCACCAACAACAAATTTCCCGCCAACAAAGCTAGAACTTTGTGAGGCTCCTCTAGTTTATGCGCTGCTGTCTGTTTAATATATCAAGAAATTTCGTGAGCACTCTTTTTCTTCTCTCTCTCTCTCTCTCTCTCTCTCTCTCTCTCTCTCTCTCTCTCTCTCTCTCTGTAGCAAGGAAATGATGGAGAGAAAACAAAAGCTATCTTATTAGGAGAAAAAGCTAATTTTTTTATCCTAAACAGAAGGAACACTAAGTAGATGCTGTCAGTCAGTGTATTTTGGTGGCTCTTGTTTTTTTGTAACTAAATCTTTTTGCTTTAATTTTCAAGACTTAAGTGTTTTCATTACAATCAGCCTTCACGTTCATCTGTGTTCTTTGAAAAGTGTGAACCGATATTTTTCTAACCTTGCTTAAACGTCCTTTCAAATTATTCATGGACTGACTGTTCGTACAGTTACGGTTACGAAACTGTTACGTGCTTTTATAACCACTTCTTTATAACCATTATCCTACCATAAAACATCTCAAAAGGTGAGAGGCAAAACTACAAATCAAGACTTTTCTCTAGACCAAAATATCTTTAGCGTGCTTTTAAATGACTGGTTTCACCACCTAAGGGCACCCAGATTCACGATAAGAGCAGAGGATAAAGACTGATTCATTATCAATTACTTCGGTTCACTACTAAATAGATTAATTATTGCTTGTGAAATTTGAACAAATGGCTGTTTTAATTGAAAGGTTTCGTCACTGAAATGTACATTAATTTGGTATTCATTTCTTAACCAATCTCTTTAAACTTTTTAAAATAAACTCCTTATTTCTTACACTTTATTTTCCCCTTTCTCAGCCATATTCATTGAAAAATTTGTAAGTTTATTCTTGAAATTGAGCAGGAAAAATGTATAAACATCTTTACTGTTTTCAGGAGAGATAATTACGTCGCCAAGGATGTTGTGCTCTCTGCATATAAAGTAACGATAATAGAAAATAATATGAATAATTACAGACAATAATAAACTCTAGTGTACTTTAAGGGCCCTGCGTATTGGCCAAATGCATACATTACCCTGAATGTATGCTGGGAAAATCTGTGGTTTTGGATGCTTGTTTATTAAATACAGCATGGTATCAGTTGTAGCATTAATAAAAGACTTGCCGATAGTAGTAGTGTCATTTGTATTAGTAGTGTTTCACCTTCTACACAACAATATAAATATATATAATATATATATATATATATATATATATATATATATATATATATATATATATATATATATATATATATATATATATATATATATATATATATATATATATATATACATATAAATTACAGCCTGAAATAACTTCTCTCTCTTCGTCTTTCAAAGTCATCTCTCCCATTGTATATTATACGCCCCCTTCCCCTTCCACCTAGTGTCCTTTAACTCCACCCCCCATAAAAAAAACTGCACTAACTCTTTTCTTGTTTAATCCTACTGAGTAAAACCTCACCCTTTCCATTTCTTTTTTCGTTGTTCTTTTCTAACGATCATTGGGTTCTTGCCCAGGGCTTTATTCTTTATAAAACTATTCGATTTTTACCACGTGAGTCAACATCCTTTAATTCTATTATTTTCCTTACTTAAATATTTTTATTTCATCGCCAACCTTCGATAGTAGTTGAACTCCTTGGTGATATTAATTACAGCTATATAGATTTTTGGAAGACAGAAAAACAAAAATATGCACCAATCTATAGAATACAGAAGAAAAATAGACAGAATTGCGCAGCGTTATATGCGAGGATGATCCAATATCCTTAGCCTAACAAGAATAAGTCCGAATTTTTTAAAGAGAATTTACAATGGACAAACTTTTATAATCTAAATATTCTCATAGGTTCCCATTCCTTGTCAGATGGCGACTGTCAGAAATAATAATCTGACGTACTCCAATTCTGTATTTTCGTTAGCGAAATTTGAAAGAAGAATTCTGCATGCTCTGGAGATTCAAATATTGTCTTTAACTCTCTTAATAAATATGAAAATTTCCCGTTCATATGTTTACTCGCTTGTGTACGAAAGATCTAGTATCCGGGTGACAAAAGCCACCTTTACTGGTTGCCAAATAATTATGCTGAGCAAAAGTATCCCCCTCCCAGCTCCGGGGCGGTACATACCGTCCTTGTGGTCGGAACTTGCCGTCTTGAACCTCTTACAAATTAATGTAATATCTGTCGAAACAGGTAGGATACTTCATAGATGTAAGTATAAATATAGCTGAGTTTTTTAAAAGGGCATAAATTCCTTATCAGTGATAATGGGACAGAAAATTGTAATCATTGTTTCATAGTTTTCCGGCTTTACTTTTAATACATTTACAAAACCGATTTCGTTACTGCTTGAATGTGTGCAGTTATGTTTCACCTTAGATTTTATTAAGAAAATATAAACAAATGCAGCACTCTCTACGTGTACCCTTTTCTTTTTTTTATTTTTAAATACCTGTTCAACAGTTATTCTGTCTACTCCATTTACTGAACTGCAAAAATATACGCCGACGAATAGACAGATAAATGAATAAAAAGATGACTTTATAGTCTTTCATCTTAAAATCAAAACAAAAGCCCTTCTCTCCCTCCGTCGTTTTACTAAATGGAACAATTTCTCTTATCTCACGGCAGGAAGTTGAGAATTCCGTTTCGTTTTTGCTGATGTTTCTGCTCTTTGAGCTTTCTCCCTGGAGTTACAAATAGTTTCGTCCCCTCGCTGTTTTAACCGTAGCAAACGTTTTAGCAAAGGTATATATATATATATATATATATATATATATATATATATATATATATATATATATATATATATATATATATATATATATATATATATATATATATATATATATATATATATATATATATATTTATTATATATATATATATATATATATATATATATATATATATATATATATATATATATATATATATATATATATATATATATATATATATATATATATATATATATATATATCTTCTTCTTCTTCTTCTTTTAACGTGCTTTTCTTCCCATTTTTGTATGGGGTAAGCACGATGCCTTCTTTGAAGGACTTTTGATTTAGCTTTGGGGTAGACCTGTGGTCTCGATCGGCTGCCCTGCCTGACATCGCTTAGACCCCGGTAGCGTATGTTTCATGTATCATACCCCAGGGTCCAAACAGATAGGGTCTGTTCAACTCGGCGGTGGGGCGGAGCTTAGTACTGTGACGTCACAAGTGGACTGCTCCCGGGCTTATCCATTGAATTACTTAAAGAAACTTTTAGTTTTTGTACATTTAATCCATTACATAGTGTGTTTGATAAAATTTGTAAAGAGGTTACACAAAGAGGTTACATGCATGATGATTTTATAATACCAATTCTCTCATTTAGTCACCAAACCTTGTTTTATTTTCACATAAAAAATATAGCAAATTCAACACAGCTACTGCAGCTTTCTTTATATGTTTATTCTTTACTTTTTCATTTGCTTACCTATATACTGATTAAGTGTATTCTCTTCATGTTTATTTTTATAACATGACAACTTGGTTTCACGTATAATCTCTCTCTCTCTCTCTCTCTCTCTCTCTCTGTGGTAGTAATATCATCAAGATTATAAATAATTGTTAAGAAATGTACTTGATTCTTTTACTGTTTTCATATCTCATTTTGAAAAACAAACGTTTTTGTTTTTTATGATAAAGGTTAGAATGATAGGTTAATTATATTTTTTCAATCTTATTATGAATCCCTAATTGTTATAAAATAAATACATAGAAAATATGGATATAGGACAGTAAAAAGTTGCATTTGCATGACTTCATTACAAACACAAAAAAACAATATCAAAAGTATAAGAATGAAGCATGTAAGGAATCAAAGGAATAAATGATAAAGAATATGATACAGAGAGCACATTTCAAGCAAAAAAGTTTCTCATAAATACTGATATCACATAAGTTGACATCTGACATGCTGTATACATTAAGGTAATAATAATTATAGGTGCATCGAACGATTATAATATTTTCTGGAAAAAGTACAAAAAGGTATTTGCATTTATTTGACTTCATAAGAAAAATATATATAATATATTAGTCCTTTAGGGAATAAAATGGTGAAACAAATAACAAACAACTCAGGATAGTCTTCACTTGAACAATTTTTGTACAACATATAATAAATCAAATTCTTTCAAGAGAGTGTTTTTTTAATTTTCTTAGTTAACTTCCGCTTAGTGCTACTGTCTTTTTTTTCTATGATAAGTTTTTTATTTAAATGACGGATTTTAAAGAAAATACTAATTTTAGCAAAGGAATACACAATTTCATCAGGCAAGGATAGTTTTTCTGATTTCTTTAGCTATGAAACCAAATTCACTACGCAGTCTTTGCCATCCTGTAGTGTCTCCCCATGTACAGCTTTGAATAATTTTCTCATAATAAGTAGTTGGGAGTAGAAGTGTTCTGATGGAAAGTACAGATTCCCTCGGCTGACACTCTTAATCCATGTGTTGCTATCAGTAGTTGTGCCATCTTTTGTTCCTAGATATGGATATTTGGTGATGAATTTTCTTGCCATATATCCCCAATGTATCTTAAAGATTCTTCTTTCAATCTTATCACCTACATCTGATATGGGGTTATCAAAATTAGGCAGATATCATCACATAAAGCTGTTGCATCATCATCATCATCGTTATTATGAAATTCAAAATCACTGAATAGCATAGATGTTAAACATAATTCGAGTGCAAGATTGGAGTCATGTGATAGTCCTGTTGCGTTTGATGCAATGCACGAATTGTGAGGGAAACTACTACATGATGTACATGGATCAGGCCTACCTGAAATACTACCACTTGAAACACATTCCGTATTCTCTACAATCCTACTAGAATTACTCTTTTCACTCATGAGAGACATTCTTGCCAAGCAGATATTTCCTGAGTCTATACTTAAATTGGACGGGGTTTGGATGATCTTGATTCCCTGCCATTTGCCTGATGCAGCCAAAAAAATGTTCAATACAATCCTGATTGAGTCGTCTCGTTATTATGTATTCTATCTGGAATAGCCTTTGCAGCATCTCAAACAGCCCTTTTAATGCTTCGCAGGATAATATTATCCCTTTTTGGAATGGGTAAAGACTTCTTGTTTTCTCACTTTTCACTTTTATTGTTTTCATCATTTCACTCATCCTATCAAGTATTCCAGTTTGTGCATCTATTTTAACTCCAAATGCATTTCGTGACTCGACATCTCCGTATTTTCCATACGAGTTCATAACATCAGACCAGTCATTAACAAGTAAAATAAAGTCTGAGGTATGTTCCCAGTCATCACCTTCTAACATGCCATTCTCACCTAGATAACTAATAGAAGCAGCGCAAGATTTTGATAAAGTCTAGCTGCTAGACACACGCGCTGTCTTTGAGATCCTGACACATTAAGATTTATTTCTGAGATCTTATGAGCTAATTTAAGTTCATTTTTAGTTTGCCGTATCATTTCTTGAATATACTGTGCTGATACGTACTTCCCATTGGCTAAAACAAATCCTGAGTCAATTAAATGGTTTCTTAATAACTTGAGCATATGAGGTGCATCTGCAAAAACGAATATTTCTCTATCTGCACATGGGTTCTTGAACGAAATTCTATTTGAGTTAATTGCGTCTATACCAAAATGCTTCCAGATTCTCATATTAGTAGGTCCTAAGTCATGAACAATAGCAACAACGATATAAACCGCATTTTCAATTTCAGCTATTATATTCAGCAACTTATTGTGTAAATTTGACTCATCAAAATCATAAAAGATAGGCTGTTTCCACCTGCCAATAAGACCTCTTAGCATTATTACCTGGACATTGTTGTATGGTTTGTACAGAGTGTCACTCCCTTTATCATAACTCCATTCACTTGCTATATTCATTTCGTCAAATGATAGGACAGCAATGACAATGAATAGCGTCAGGCGACTGGCGACAGTCTGGCCGGCGTGTCCAACGATGACGTTGCACAAGGGGCGGGGCTACGTTTAAGCTCCACCTCGTGAACAGACCCTATCTGTATAGACCCTGTCATACCCGACCCAACGCCCTTTCTTCCCAGCAGCGAGAAGTTATTGCGCGGGTATGGCGAGAGTTCGAGACGTGTGAGATGTTTGTTATGTTTTTAGAAGGTGTTGTAGTGGCTTTGTTTTTGTGTGTATTTAGTCTGTAACATCCATTTGCTTTTAAGCAAACCTATCCGTTGATTACATATATAATCCCGGGATGTCTACACGGATAGCAAAAGTGTCTGCCTCTCTGATCAGTCGGCTGCGGATTTGAACGCGCCACAGACCTCTACTGAAGTCCGAAGCTGCTGCTGTAACCGACTGAGCTATCGAGGCTTATATATATATATATATATATATATATATATATATATATATATATATATATATATATATATATATATATATATATATATATATATATATATATATATATATATATATATATATACATATACATATACATATATATATATATATATATATATATATATATATATATATATATATATATATATATATATATATATATATATATACATACATATACATATATATAAATTATATATATATATATATATATATATATATATATATATATATATATATATATATATATATATAAATAAATTATATATATATATATATATATATATATATATATATATATATATATATATATATATATATATATATGTATATATATATTGTTGCGATGAGTACCAGGTACCTAGTCATTGCACAACTAATCACAAAATTTAAAAATTTACCTCACTTCAGCCAGATACCTGAACTCTCATAACAAAAAAAATTACGACTGAGTACTCTAAAGGTAACAGTGATCCCTTAAGAAGCTCATTAATCATGTGAAAAGTCAAACTAAGTTTATCAAAACAAGTGTGAGGTATCAAAAATTAAACAAGAAATATACTAGAGTAAAAGGGCATCACTCCATCAAACAACTTTAACTGTTTCTCTGGTCCTAATTCACTTCAGCAAAACTAATTGACATATGTACTCAATTAATCCTATTCACTGGTGGTCAATAAACGAAGCACCGTTTTCAAAAACACTAAATACAAAAATTTATTTTTAAATAAAAATTTATAATAAAATTCACAATCTGAAGAAATTTGCTATTACTTGAAAACAACACAAAAATTTAATTAATTCTTGAGTTAAATTGTTAAATAAAACTAAATCACAAAACTTTAATTTATCAAGAAATTAAATTAATCAAGCAAAATTTTAAACTATCAAGAATTACTCAAGATTTGAAAAGAAAATCTTAGTAAATGAAAATTAAATCAAGTATGCAATATTAAATTATCAAGAGATATTTAAAATGCTAAGTAAATAAACGTTAAATCACCAAAATATAAAATGTGAAAAAACAAGAGATTGCAAACACAATAACACACAAAAATACACAAAAGGTTTATCAACAATAATTCCACTAAGGCAAAATTTCCCTAATATATTTTATTATACCATGGTAATAATAAGTAAATTTCACTTTACCTTACACAAGCTTGTGAAAACCTTTGCAAAATCACTTGAAGTGCTTTAGATTCACAAAACACACTTTTTTTTGTCAGGCGCTGTTACAGTTTTCCTAAATTTAGATCTCAAAAGCTAAGTTTAATATTAATGACCATACAAATATTTTACATTAACTTCTCTCTCTTGAAGAGAGAGAGAGAGAGAGAGAGAGAGAGAGAGAAAACCAACTCTAACGGTCTCTGAAATCAGAATGAGCAAACTTTAGGGTTCCAGTGGGAAATGAAACAACCAGACGACATCAAAACAATACCTAATCAGAGCAACACAATCCTACAAAACATGATGTAATTGATCGAGATATGTGCATTTACTCTCAAAAAGGCATGTACGATTCGAGCAGAAAATCATACCTGACGAAGTTCTTAACGAAATCTCAACACAATCAAAACAGATGGGAACTGGCCAGCCACAAACGGCATGCTTTCAAAACAAAGACGAAGAACCAAAGTTGGTTTCAGAACAGTACAATAAACATTACAAAGTCATTCGTCTTTCCTCGTATGGGACAAATCTTTTACAGACCCGACTGCCATTTCTGAGCTAGTTAATTCATTATCCTCGTGACAACAACTGAACCAAAACGTGAGTACAGAACACTTGTTGCTAGGGGACAAAATGTGGATCACATATTACATTATTATTAAAAATGTATTGTTAATTCCAAATTATGCTGTTAAGTTATCTAAAGCATTAAATCTTTTGAGATCTGACATTACAGTACATATGATATTTCAACAGTTCTTAATATCACACATAATACACTATAAATAGAAGAGTAAATATATCAGAACTATAGGATGATATACATATTAGAAGGCAACATCATGACACTATATACATACATATGTATAATATATATATATATATATATATATATATATATATATATATATATATATATATATATATATATATATATATATATATATATATATATATATATATATATATATATATATATATATATATATATATATATATACCAACAAGGCGTCCAAAGAAGACGACAGTCAACAAAACAGTTGTATAATTATTGTTAGAAACGTTTCGTGTTACTCTTAAACACGTCATCGGTCTGTAAAATTGAAAAATGCGTATTAATTCTATTAATTCAAAATAAAAGCTAAATTAAGAACACTAGTTGCATTATTTAAAATTACAAAAATATAAAAGTAAAAAAAAAGAGCAAATAATTTTTTTTAAGCCAACCTGATCAAAAGAAAGGGGAAGACGAAATGAGACCACAAGCTCACGCATGACCAGAGAATTCAGAGAACACAAGTGCAAAGGAGAAGAAGACACGTTGGAGTTTAGAAGAAGTGCAGGGTCGTTGACAGATTGTTTAAGTTCCATACCGAAAAATGTTTTTATCTATATTAATCATGCATTTAACGGCATGATTTCTAATACTAGAAAATTCGGGGTTAGGGCTCAAATCTAAGTGGTTAAGTAACATTCTCAGATTGTTTGCATTCAAATTTGTAGTTCCAATTATTATGGATATATAGATGTATACTTTTTGATATGTTTAACTCTGGATCTAAGAAAGTGTGTTTATATGGTATCGTTATATATATATATATAAATCACAATATAAAATATATATGAACTATATATGGAAATTATATATATATATATATTAGGTAGTTATGGTATTAATTTTAAATGAAAATATGAACTATAAAAAATTACTTAAGGCCTGTATATATAAAACTGATGTATAAAATTATGGTATATATTTTATATATTCTCATCTATATATATAGTAAATCTAATGTTAGGATTAGAGTTAACGTAATCGAAAAACATTAGGAATGGAGAGCGTTGCCATAGTAGAGGAGTTTAAAGGATTCGGACAGTTATTCGACCTTTCCTGGAATGGTGAACAGCACAAAAGAAATTACTCTCATAGGATATTTAATTAAAACTGAAGAGGATTTCAGGGCATTTTAGAGGCAAGACAACTACTTATAATGTATATTAGTTTCTATTTCTAAGGACTCAACATTTAGAGATTTAATCACCATCTTGATAAGATAGATATTAATTAGCAGGAGAGCAATATAAACAAGAAAAACATGCGCTGAAAAATCGAGTTTCTGTACATAGTGTACGGATAATCAAGGCCATGATGAACCTAGATCTAACAGTTTTCGGTGGTTTCCTCATTTAATGTTATCTTTGTATGAGCCGTTCGGCCCATGAATCTTTAACCACAGGTCGGTGGTGGCATATACTATATTGTGGACAGATGCACGATTATGGCTGACTTTAACCTTAAATAAATAAAATTACTTAAACACTGAGGCTAAAAGAGGGCTGCAATTTGGTATGTTTCATGACTGGAGGGTGGATGATTATTTAAAATACAAAAATTGTCAGCAAATAATTTTTCTAGCCTCAGTAGCTTGACCAGATCTGAGGGCGGACAGAAAAAGTGCGGACGAACAGACAAAGGCGGCACAGTATTTTTGTTTTACAGAAAACTAAAAAAGACTATGGCATCAAATCTTCCTCTCATGTATGAAAGAATGAGTACTGTAGAATAAGAAAGCACTGCTAGTGTGAACAGCACAAAGAAAAACCATAGGATATTTTTAAAAGAAAAGTCTTGAACTATTTTGTATATCAGCATAATTAATTAGCAGGAGAGAAAGATGCTTGATGAGAATAAAATTTTGGTATTTTGCCTTTCATCCATCTTTAACCACAGGTCGGTGGTCATCTCTATATTCTGGACAGATCACGATTATGGCTGACTTCTCTCTCTCTCTGAGGCTAGAGGGCTCAATTTGGTATGTTTCACTGGAGGGTGGATGACATATCTATTTGTCTGTCGGATAAATATATATATATATATATATATTTTTGTTATACAGAATATAAATATATATATCAAATCTTATATATGTATAAGAATATATATATATAATAAAAACCCGTTTAAAAAGAAAAGTATGAACTATTTTGCAGCATAATTAAGCGAAGAAAGATGCATGACGAGAATAAAATATTTTGCCTTACACATATATATACACATATATATATATGTATATCGTTATATATATATACACATATATATATATATATATATATATATATATATATATATATATATATATATATATATATATATATATATATATATATATATATATATATATATATATATATATATATATATATATATATATATATATATATATATATATATATATATATATATATATTTATATACATATGTATATATATATTTATATATATAGTATATATATGCAGATAAGTGGATATGTACAATGTGTGTGTGTGTCTGTGTGTGCACGTAAGGAGAGAGAGAAAATAATGAATAGATATAAAGTAAAATACCTAATCTTTATTCGTACCATGCATCTCTCCACGCTTAATAAATCTTCGAAATGCTTTGAGGCTTTTCTTTTTAAAAGGGGTTTTACACAACGGCAATGCTTACTTATCCTGCAGTACTCATTCTTTTATACATGAAAGGAAGATTGATGCTGTAGTCCTTACATATTAAATTTCTGCCCCTTAAAAATAGAACCTAATATAATAATTATCTTTCCTGTAAAATCTCCTGAAATCCTCTTGAATTCTAATTAATTAATCTTGGGAAAGAAACTACTTTTATTCTGCTCACCGTCTTCGGAGGTCGCGGTCGTTATGGCAACGCTCTTCAATCCCAAATTTCTATCTGCTTCATTAACGGTTTAGGTCAATCAAATGACATACATTTTATTCTTTTTTTACATAAGATACTACAGCCAAGTCATGCTATTTCAGTTCCAATGATTAGTTTCTGTTTTTAGGGAAATATTTCTCATTTCCAATTTTTTTTATTCATTTGCTTTGATGTCTGTTTGTTTGCTTTATTATTTATTAAAATTCAAAAAGTTATTTTTAAATGAAATGATACCTTAATGACACTTTTTTGCTTTGCTTTATGTACAGAATTTTAAAAGAACTGTTAATTTTTATCAACTGGACAACTATCGCTAATTGAATAAGAAAATATATAGAACATAAGTATCAAGTCTTTAAGCATGGCGACTCTGAATTCAAAGAGTTCTCAGTACTCTACTACGTAGAACACATACCTCCGTATCTTCTCAGACTTGCTACTGAGTTGAAATGAGATTAAAAAGATGAGAAATTTAAAGAAGAAAAATAACTGAAAATGCTGCTGGCAACGCAAGTAACTATTAACCTTGTATATTTTAAACACAACACACACCTATGCGCGCGCGCACACGCACACACGCACACGCACACACACACACACACATATATATATATGTATATATATATATATATATATATATATATATATATATATATATATATATATATATATATATATATATATATATATATATATATATATATATATATATATATATATATATATATATATATATATATATATATATATATATATATATATATATATATATATATATATATATATATATATATATATATATATATATATACACACACACACACACATATATATATATATATATATATATATATATATATATATATATATATATATATATATATATATATATATATATATATATATATATTATATATTTGTGCGTGTGTGTGTGTAAGTATAACGTTTCACGAGATTACTTTAAAAATACGATAAAATATAATCATTATAATTTCGAGCAATGTAAAACTAACGACACGATATACAGGATAGCTTAAATTTTCCCACCTTTCGAACTCCGAAGTATATTTCACGGAAGAGATGAAATTTCCCATCTAATATAAACTAAATTGCCTGTCGGTCTGAGGGAAACGAACCCTTAATAAATCCACCGGAGCCATAAATTTCCAGGAATACATTTCGTGGCGTGAAATCCCAAGACGTCGGCATTGATACCTGCAGGCCAATTGGGATGCTCCTCCTGACGAACTTAGGGCAGTCACCTGGCCGTGAATTTTCCCCAACATCAACGAGAGCGTCTCGACCCGCGATTCGCGGAATCAAATAATCATGAATTAAAAGCAATTAGCGCTCAGAGTTCCTGCCTTCTCCAGACCAAGGGGAACTATTCAAGCGAAACCATTTCATCTAAATATTCATTTTTTTTAAAGAACCCCGCTATTAGCAGACTGCTCTCTTATTCAGGTCAGACGTCTACTACGTTTATTTATTTATTTGATTTTATTTGTATTTATTTATTCATTTTTTGTGTGGAGCTACTTTAGGTATCTTTTCATAGAACTTGCTAATTCGGTGTTTTGTTTGTATTGCTCGTTAGCCTCTGAAAATGTTACCACATGACTTCTTCCCTTTTTTTCTGAATGTTTTTTTATGCCTGCCATCACATTCATAAAGATTATAGCATTTCTTACTAACGGTCCTTTTGACTGACTAATTACGTTAATTACACTTTCAATTCTATCTGAGATGAAAAAAAAGAAATACAAACAAAATTTTGATGGCAAAAGGTGAAGCTGGTATAAAATTCTTCATGAGGGCTGGAAAAAACGTAAGACATATTCAGTATGGTGCAATATACAATATATATATATATATATATATATATATATATATATATATATATATATATATATATATATATATATATATATATATATATGTGTGTGTGTGTGTGTGTGTATGTGTATACATAAACATAAATGCACACACACATGTATACAGTATATATAGTATATATATGTGTATGTATGTATGTATGTATGTATGTATGTATATGTGTATGCGTGTGTGTATAGGTGGGTGTATTTCACTTACCTAATTCTATTTTTCTTTTCATGATTTTATTTATCGTATTTCAGTATTTATTATTTGATTTATCATTTTTATTATTTGTTCTTAATTGTATTGCATCTATACCTTCTATATTTGATTCATATGGCTTTAATTTATATTAATTATGCTTTTCATTCTCATCATTTGTTTATTTTATTTAATTTTACTAATTATATTTTATTAATATATTTGTTCATTGTATTTCATATTCATAAATTTATTCATGGCTTAATGTCTTTATTTTGTATATTTTTATTTTTTATTGTTTTTCTTCCTCTTATTTGTATGTTCTGTTTTCAGTTTTATTTTAAGATTTTTCTTTTTCATTTTTGTACAAATCTTTTATAAAGTTAAGAATATTAATTAATTTATTGATTTATTAATGCATTTATTTATTTTATTTTGGTTTATTTCATTCAATATCAATCTTTTAAATTTAAATTTATTTAATTTTTACTTTATCCTTTTATTTTTTGTATCTTAAATTATAGTATAATTATTTATTTTTTTCTTTATTTTACTATAAATATTTAATTATATTACTTTAATTTTATTTACCAGTTTTTACTTATTTTATAATTTCATTGCACACATAGTATTTATATCTGTTTATCTGCATATTAATTACTTTATAACTATTTATTAAATGTTATGTTTTATTTATATTGAATAATTCATATTTTTTTATATTAATTTTTTCTTTTATTCATTCTCGTTACTTCTTCTTCTTCTTTTAATGTGCATTTCGTTACATGTACGATATTTTTGTATTCATTAATGTGAATAATTCATTTATTTATTTTATCTTAGTAAATCACTCATATTATTTCCCTACTTATTTTTATCTTATTTATTAATTCAAATATTAATTTTTTATTCATTAAACTTATTATTAAATTATATTTTTAGCTAATTTATCAAACTATCTTACTTATTTCCTTAATTATCTTTTAGATATTTATTTATTTTTCCTACTTCACTCATTTTGTATTATTTTACCTACCATATTAAATTTTTATTTATATATTCGTAGACTAAAATTAATCACCATAGAAATCAGCAATTTCCCTAACTGTGCACTATCAAAAGGTTATTATTATATTAAAGCATTTATATTTTATTGTTTACGAAGTATGGCCACCAAATTGAAAATAGAAGTAAATGTTTCAAAAAGTCAGTGAAATGTTCATTCCTTAAAAGTAAGAGAATTGCCCAAAGCGATCTGAGTTGTATGTTATTAAAAACAGATAGGTACTATAGTTTAAGGTAGTAATGAAATGAGAATACTAGTTTCCAAAGTGTTGCTTCTCCAGCGTTGTAAAGGGTCGCTTAAATTGTGAATGACGCAGTATGAACCTTATTCAGACGAGCCTTCACGCCTGTAAATTCCCTCATTCTTAGTGCATAAAGATTTAAAGCTTTAGAGAGTCATTATGAACTACAGAGGAAAAGGACTGTTTATTACACTTGCCAATAATGTTCCAAAGACCACCTAAGGCCCTAGCTGGAAATTAATTGTATCTTCTTTTAAATTGTTATCGTTTTTAATATTTTTACTACTATTCTCAATATTAGTACTGTCACTAATTATAATCACAATTATAATTACTGTTCTTACTGCTACTTCAGCAACTGTGTGGATATTGCCAATTATAATTTTGTATAATTTTATCTTGTGTATCTAGATTGTGTGTATTGCAATGCCTCTACTTTGTATATTCCATGTATATGACCTGAGCTGAAATAAGGAATATTATTATTATTATTATTATTATTATTATTATTATTATTATTATTATTATTATTATTATTATTATTATTATTATTATTATTATTAGCCCTTCTCCATCCAAGTAAGTTCTGGGAGCACTGGTTGCTGATGACTCATTAAGCAGAACTACACTCTTATCAGGTATTTTAAAGATTACCATTTATGTGAATAATTCTGGTCAATTTCTGAATGATGATTGTCAATTTTGATGATAGAAAATGTT
>NC_089750.1:58292206-58302206 GCF_040412425.1 Macrobrachium rosenbergii
AATCCCTCATTAGCACCCTGTTTCATAGGGAATAAATCTCAACAGTAATTCTGATTTATGAGATTTTAAAACGAGAAGCGTTTCAGATACATAATGAGGATATACGCTCCTTCATGTGAAAATGTTCGAGTATTATCAAACGTCTCATCTCAACAGATGATGATGAATGTGAAAATTGAAAGGCAGCAAAAAAATAATGAGGCAGGGCTGAGGGAATAAGGAAACGAAGACGGATTTCGGAGAGATTGTTCGTTTGGAAAATTATCAGAAAAGAGGACTGATGTTAACAAAAAAGTCAGCATGAGCCCTGCACAGTTAAGCCCAGTGAAAGTGAGAAGGTGCCAAAGGGATCACTACACCTGATGTGGACCACTGGAGTCGAGCAGCCAGCAAAGTAGATCAGGTTGTAGACGGTGATCCGCAGAAAGTCGACAATGGCGCTGAGTACATTGATGTGACATGCAAGGAGCATGGATGTTAATTTCTTTCGGTGATTAAAAATTTCTTACAAAACAGAAAATCAGGAAAAGACAATCAATGGGAATAAGGGAATAAAATATAAATCATAGATAATGACGATATACTTAAAACGATTTTCAGCAATGAAAATTGATAAATAAAACTGTAAGAACCGAAAAAATGAAACACGTAAAACGGCATTATCATGGAAGCTGTTAAGATGAAACGTATTTACATTTAGTGTGCATTATACTGATTTAACGGGAAAGGGTAATATGTACCAAAATTATTAGCATAACTAGAAAGATGGATGAACATGCTCTGAAACAAACTGGATGGGTTATGTAAAGGCAAGAAGATATTGGTAGTAAGGTAGGCTACAATACCTGAAAGAGGCTTTAAATAAATGCCAAAAATATTTATGATTATCTAAACGATAACACCATTCATCCTTTTAAACCAAAAAGGTCTTCTCATTCTCGGATTTTTTTTTATTTGTTTGTACGTGTTAACTCTCTATATTTTAAAATATCGAATATTTAAACTCATTTTAGCAGTCGTATATGACATACTTTTGAAGACATGTATATCTGTTAAACTTGAAGATAGACAAAAATTTTTACGCAGTTTTACTAGGGATTGTTTGAAAAATCATTTGTTTTCGCTATCGTCCCTCGTAGAAATACACCGGAAATGCATAAATTTTCCCCGGGAGATGCAAATGATATCCCCGTCACTTTTATCCTGATAAAGAAATACATAGGGACAGAAAGGGAATCATAATTAAGAGCGAGTTAGAAGGATGCTGTGTTGCCATGGAGACAGAAAACAGGATGAACCTGTTGAGCGACACAGCTTTAATCCAAGACGGGGCGAGATTCGTCTGAACTGGTCGTCAGCCGGATCTCACTCTGCGTGGGAGGAGTCTTCAAGAAAACAGGATTTTGCCTCATAAAAAAGAAAAAATTCTTTCTTGGTTTTATGAGAAATGAGTTCCAGGAAATCTTGCTCTCTTAACTTTAGCTACTCCTCAGTAGGTTTTAATGTCGATGTTTTTTTCTTTATGGAATTTTATGAATAGACGGACATTATAACGAAATTGATGTTAAGAAATGCTGCATAGTCAAATATTTGAAGTAAGAATACATAGGTATAAATTTAGAGATCTACCTGTAAAATCGAACATGTAATAAAACATGTAGTATGGCTGATGTATATGAAATAAACAAACACATTTCCAGTAATATAAAAAACTAAAATTTCCATATGTTTATGGAGTATATATAAATAGATATAAAATATATATATATATTTATGTTTATATATATATATATATGTGTGTGTGTGTGTGTGTGTGTGTGTGTGTGTGTGTGTGTGTGTTTGTTTGCGTTTGTGTATGTGTGTATGTGCAATATGTTTATATAGAGAAAGAAAGATATATAGCTAATTCTCATTTTAAATAATAATTGGAAAAAATACTTTTACAGTCTCTAAATGTATTCATTTCTTCTCACAATCAAACAAAAGTCTTAATTGTAATTGAATTAAAACAATGCATATTAAATGCCCCTTTGGTATTAGAAGTCATGAATATCAAAGTTCAAGGTTATACCACAGCAGCCATTTTCATTCATCTTATTGTTTTCCTTATCTTCCATTTTTTCCTATTGGAAGATAAAAATATCTGAGATTAAGGTTACACCATTGTAGTTGTTGTCATTATTTTCATTGTTCATTTTCTCCCAGGGCTGAATAATTAGGTCAGGTGTTTATCATATGTTCCTGATAAGTTTATCTTAAGTTCATGATGCATTCCATTTCTGATCGCGTTTTTTAATTTTTTCCGCCACTCTTATCGACGAAGGACTTGTGAGGAAAGACTGCATTTTCACCCAAAAGAAGATTGATCTTATCGCTATTTTTTTTCAGGATTTATCGCATTTATTGAGTTCGAAAGGAGAATAATGTATCAATAATTTTGTTCTTGTTGTGCTATTTTTTTTTATTAATGATTACAGTTTTACTTGTTTCCCTTCTTTGAAGCAAATAAAAACTGTATTCATATATAAAATTCCAAGAAGATATATCTTATCAAGATTTTAACCTTCGTTTTCCAAGAGAAATATAAAGCTTGAAAATATGGTTGAACGCTTCTAGCATCTTTCCTGTCATCAAAAATTAAGCAAAGGAAACCTCCTGCTTACTGCATGCCGAAGAGATGGAGTGATGATGATATATATATATATATATATATATATATATATATATATATATATATATATATATATATATATATATATATATATATATATATATATATATATATATATATATATATATATATATATATATATATATATATATATATATATATATATATATATACATATACACGTGGATGTACATGACTTTAATTTTGCCACAAATTGTGGGCGAATAATCGAAGATGAGAAACTCTACAAAATCTATTCGTTATGTACACATCACACACATACACACACAAATATTATATATATATATATATATATATATATATTTTTTTTTCTTTCTTTCTTTCTTTTAACGTATATTTTTCCCATTTTAGTATGGGGTAAGCACGATCTTCTTTTTAAGGGCTTTTGATTTTAGTATGGGGTAGACCGATAGTCTCGATTTATAGGGCTTTTGATTTATATATATATATATATATATATATATATATATATATATATATATATATATATATATATATATATATATATATATATATATATATATATATATATATATATATACATATACATATATACACACATACACACACACACACGCACACACACACACACATATATATATATATATATATATATATATATATATATATATATATATATATATATATATATATATATATATATATATATGTGTGTGTGTGTGTGTGTGTATACATATACACACACACACACGCACATGTATACATTTCTCTAAAAGCGAGCAACCACGGCAACCTAATTCTCTTCCAAAGCCGCCCCTAGACCTCAGTTTTGGAATTATTTCTGCAACTAGAGGAAGTTAAGTTTTTAGCTTAATTTTTGATCCGTTCGTCTGTTTGTCAGCAGGATTACGAAAAACATCATGTGTAGAATATAATAAAAATGTTACCAAAAGCCAAATGTTTGACTAGCAACAAATGAACCGAAAGTAATACCTTGCTATCTAGAGAAAGGGTATTATTAGGGTATATGCCTTAGCTTTGGTGGCTTGCCGTCTCTGGAAAGTGTGTAAAATATGTATTTTCATGAATATGTATAAATCACATGTAATGTTTCGAATGATGTGTCATCATAAGGTATGTCGTATATGGTTAATCTGTATTTTTGTAATACATTAAACGGACTGGCAGAAATGCCTTGAATTTATCAATCTTTCTTTTAGTTCTCGGTGGGTTTTTTGTTTCAAGATTAAGTTGATGTAAGATTTCACAGCCATTGCCTAACTTTGGTAAGATGTAAAAGGGTGTAGGAGGCCTTGTGTGGACCACTGGACCCTGTTTAACCAGCGGAGATGAATTATGCATCTTCTGAACGCAATCTTCTCCTCCATTTTTAATTTTCTGTAAAAGAAAACTGTTGTGTTGACTTTGTCCGTCCGCACTTTTTATGTCCGCACTTGTTCTGTCCGCCCTCAGATCTTAAAAACCACTGAGGCTACAGGGCTGCAAATTGGTATGTTTGTTAAAATTTTATTTAAGGTTAAAGCTAGTCATGATCGTGCTTCTGGCAACCATATAGGACAGGCCACCACAGGGGTTGTAGTTAAAGTTTCATGGGCCGCGGCTCATACAGCATTATACTGAGGCCACCGAAAGGTAGATCTATTGGTGGCCTTGATCATATGCTGTACAGAAAACTTAACTGCGCCGAAGAAGTTTCGGCACATCTCTTATTTGTTTTTTTTTGGCAAATCTTCTAGAAGGAAGATAAAAATAAAAAAAAAACATTCACGACTTGAATCATGAAATTTCGAGGGAAACACACTTTGTAAACGAGCAGCTAGTGAAGAAACAGCAAAAAACTGGAGAGCAGAATATTTGTTCGTACGACTATAAGACACGGCGTAGGCACGATGCAAATGGAACGAGAAGAGAAAAAATAAGAAAGGCTTGTAAGATAAAGACGAAAATATCTTTTGACGAGAAATATGGTGTTTTTGTGTTTTTTTTTTTTTCCGTCAACGATGTCTGATTGGTATTCTCAACATTTCATTGTTTATATGTTATTAGTATCTCCGTACCATTATTTATATCTACTGTATGATTAGTTCTAAACTTATCATCTAATTTCAAAGGGACTTATGTGAGATCGGTAACGGAGATCGAAAGGGGTGATCAGACGTTTATATCATAGTGATCCAGTTTCAAATGTAGATCCAGTATTCACTTCCAATGCATTTGCCAATAAGCGTTCTGTTCTGGTCTCTCCCCTCTTTTATTGCTTAAAAGATCCTCTGAAGTTTCATATCCGAAAGCTAATATTTATTAGTGTATGGATGTTTGATTGACAGTGTTAGAGAATAATTACTGAGCGAGCACAGTTGCATTCAGACGTGTTAAATTAACGCTGTTAGACTAATCATGCTGAATTAACGATAGTGAATTTGCATATATTGCATTATCTCAGTAGAATGGATTTCTGTTGAATAAAGGTATATGAATCCATAAATTTGGTATTAGCGCAGGAAAATCGACAAATATTGAATTAGCAAACGAAATTCAAACACACACACATACATACATACACACACACACACACACACACACACACACACACACACACACACACACACACATATATATATATATATATATATATATATATATATATATAGAGAGAGAGAGAGAGAGAGAGAGAGAGAGAGAGAGAGAGAGAGAGAGATTTGTCACATACATACAGACAAACACACACACACACACATATATATATATATATATATATATATATATATATATATATATATATATATATATGTGTGTGTGTGTGTGTGTGTGTGTGTGTGTGTGTGTTTGTGTTTAACTATACCAGCGCTTCATAAATAGTTTCCTGGATAATATAAACCGAAAAAAATTATATTTTCATACTCAACTCATACTAATTAAAACCTATTATGCGGCTTTTAGGAATCATTGATTCACATAATAACAGTGGCGTACATTCTGGGACGCTAATGCTATGTAGCGCATAGACAATTAATTACGATTCGGGCCGATCGTTAATCTGTTAAAATAGTGAATTGTGCAATTCACTAATGGTTTGGTATTACCATTACAGTGCATTTTCCTTCATGTAGTCATGGTTGAACTGGAAGTTATACATTATATATATATATATATATATATATATATATATATATATATATATATATATATATATATATATATATACATATATATACATGTATATACAATATATGTATACATACATATATATATATATATATTTATTTATATATATATATACATATATATACATATATATACAATATATATATATATATATATATATATATATATATATATATATATATATATATATATATATATATATATATATATATATATATATATATATATATATATATATATATATATATATATATATATATATATATATATATATATATATATATATATATGCTTATTTATAATGCGTGAGTGCGTTTGTGAGCATGAACAAATATTTCTGTGTGATATCTCTTTAATTTCTTGTTTGACGATGAAGGTATGAATAAATATTCAGTAGAATAAAGATATGATAACATCAGTTGCTTTCACAGTTCACTTGCTTTATGGGTTTGCACTGCGCCGATTCGTAATGAATTATCAATTTTTTTTTAAATATGTATGTCTTATAACGTATTCCATTGCTAACGCCCAAAAGATGGAAATATGCATAATCATAAAAAAAATCCATAAGAATATCTTTTATACCTAGCAATTGTTAAAGCATTACGGGTTACCCCCATACAGGTATTGTAGAATTCATAATTTATTAGTCATCCTGTTGTATTTGATGTACATTGAATGATATAAATCATTGTTCTTATTCCTTGTAGGGATGATATTTGGAAATATTTGGTCTCAGATTGAATTTAAAAGAAAATTTAATTTAAACAGCTTATAGTCAAGAAGACAGATGGTCACTTGTTGGGGCTCGCAAAATTTAAAGAACTTGCCAATGTAATTAATACTAAAGTATGACGATGTTCGCTTTCTCATAATGCGTGAATCTTTTCCTTCAATGTGAAGTACTATCAGGGTGCTAACAGATATAAAGAGCTTGGAACTGCATCAACAAGGCAGACATGCAATAACATGGGAGAGCTCCAGGCGGAACGTTTGGTTGAGAGAGGTTTTCATCAGCATAGGAAGATGATAAAAATAAAAAAAACTTATGAAGAGAATAGAATTGAGAAACAAGAAAACAATTATATGCAAAGCATCAAGAAACTTTTGTTGGGCAACATGATAAAAGTAAAATGTTGGGCACCATGATAAAAGTAAAGTGTTGGGCAACATGATAAAAGTAAAATGTTGGGCAACATGATAAAAGTAAAGTGTTGGGCAACATTATAAAAGTAAAATGTTGGGCGACTTGATAAAAGTAAAATGTTGGGCAACATGATAAAAGTAAAACAAAATCTCTTCCAGAACACTATCAGTTGGTAGCACTCCATTTGTAAAGGAAACCTTTGCAATTCAGGATATCTGAAACCAGATAATCATCAAACCATGATCAACATGAGAAACATTCTTCGTGGCAGACGTCTGAGAGACCTCTTTGCATCCCGTGACCTTTCAGCCTCAGTGCTTCGGGCTAAATGCAGGAGCATTAAGAAGACGTCTCACCAAATGAACTCTCTTTTAAAGCAATGAATATTTATTGTACTGTTGCGAGAAAGGCTGAACGCTGGGTTGGGAGCCTGTGGGGCCTGAGTGAGCATTAGATGGTTTCTGTCAACCGAAAATGGAGTTGTGAAACTGGAAGAGCGTCTTCACCGCTATCTAATTTCGAATGTATAATTCCTTCTCTCTCTCTCTCTCTCTCTCTCTCTCTCTCTCTCTCTCTCTCTCTCTCTCTCTCATGAATCATTTGCGCATATGAAGAAGTGCTCTCACCATATAATCACAGGAGCATGTAACTTAAATGAAGGACCTCATGGAATTCAATTCAACTTTTACTTCCAACAGTTGAAAAAAAAGACATCCCGCTGTAAATAAAGACCCACAACCTCACAGTCTCTTCAAAAAAAAAAGTTAAGTATACCTTAGTTTTACCAGACCACTGAGCTGATTAATAGCTCTCCTAGGGCTGGCCCGAAGGATTAGACTTATTTTACGTGGCTAAGAACCAATTGGTTACTTAGCAACGGGACGTACAGCTTATTGTGGAATCCGAGCCACATTATAGCGAGAAATGAATTTCTATCACCAGAAATAAATTCCTCTAACTCTTCATCAGCCGACGGCGGGAATTGAACTCCGGCCCATCGAATGACGGTCTGAAGCTCAACCAACTCGGCCAACAAAGGGCTTGCACAGTCTCTTCAAACACCTACATGGTTGTTTTAACCAACAGTCCGTTCAGTTCATTTACATATGGCACACCAACCTTGTCCTTCCAAGCAGTTTTAGGTTTTATGAACGTTAACGCTGTTGTGTTTCGTTATTGATTTCATTTATAAACTAACCTTCCTATTCCACACTTCACTCCATTTTCACAATTTGCGATATTTCTGTGATTTTTCTTTCATTACGTTTACATAGCAGATACTGCTCTTAGTTGTGGAACCGCTCATTTACCTTCGTTCAGTTGCCAGACCTATATATCTCGTCACACTGTTTACCATATGAGAAACTGTTACTTGAGGTTCTCCTACTAGCCGTCTACTGTTAAACTCAATTACACCTCATACAATTCTATCTTCCCCAAAGAGGGTCACAGTCTTGTCTCCTGTTTCTTAAGCCATTTTTATCTCATTACTTTGTTCGGATCATGTCAAGATCAGTGAACCCAACAGCATCTTCATGTCAAGAACAGCGAGCCCATGTAAAGAATGGCCTACCATTTCCGGTCCGAACTCCAGTTCCTCCACATGAGGGATAGTACTAAACACGGCGAATCAATGATTTATCTACACTGTTTCGCCGTGTTGAGCACTAGCCTCTGGGGGGTCATATGTATTCCGCCTTGTTTAATACTAGCCCCTGGGGGATCAAATGTCTGGCACCGAAGTGTTCGTGTCTAGAACAGCGAACCCGATTATTCCCATGTAAAGAACAACGAACCCAATAAACTTCTTGTAAAGAATGGCGAACCCTACTGCGAGTGGGTTCGCTAATCTTGACATGATCCCTTAGTTCATATTGCCATTTTCTTTCAAATATTATTGTTATAATCAAGTTCAAGGGTTTTATCACGTTCTGCAGATTCTTAGAAAACATCAATGAACATCCATCGTCAGAAAAAATCACCTAGTTCATATTCTGTTTAGTAACGTCAATTCACATTCATCATTAGAAAAAATCTGCAAGTCCATATTCCATTCAAGCTACTTCTATCCCTAAAATATGCATCTGACTAATCAACATCATCATCATCATCATCATCATTTTTCAAGATGTTATTAAAGACTGGTGTACTGGATAACTCAGTCATTTAGGGTGTTGGATACCCGACCTTAAATGCACTACATTATTCCTTACATACTCATCGATCACATACCATCTCGAGTTGCCTACGTTCATAAATGGGACAATCACTTTTCCTGAAAGTACTTAATTATGACTTGTTATCCTTCGTTTTTACATACAAGGGGTGTTTGTGTCTTCCTTAAAAGTGTGTGTGTATATATATATATATGAAATTTTTTTATCACACCGAGATTTATATACAATCATGAAGCTACAATTGTCGCTTAATATCAAATTCACGCTACCTCGGGAGTATCCCAATAGGGAATTATCACCGAAGGGGAATTTATAAATGATAAATGGATTGGTACTGCCGGGTCACGATCCCACAACACAGAACTTATCCAGCAACTCCAGTCGACGTTCTGCCAAAAAACTCGGCATTAACTTGTACCTCTCTTGATAGCTCAGTGGTAGAACGTCGATTGGAGTTGCTGGATAAGTTCTGTGTCGTGGGATCGCGACCCAGCAGTACCAATCCATTTATCACTTATAAATTCTCCTTTGATGATAATTCCCTATCGGGATACTCCTGAGGTAGCGTGAATTTGATATTTGACATTTGTAACTTCATCACTATATATATATATATATATATATATATATATATATATATATATATATATATATATATATATATATATATATATGAATATATATGAATATATAAACATATATGCATGTATATATAGAAATTTGCAAATATCATTATTCAACCACAATGTTTTGTTTCACGACGTGTAAAAAAGTAAGAGTAAAAAGTTTAGAAAAACAGAACTGAACTCGCCACTCTTCGTCTTTTTGCTGCACAAT
>NC_089750.1:58304706-58312206 GCF_040412425.1 Macrobrachium rosenbergii
GAGAGAAGCGATGCTGAGAATAATGAAGAATTGTAAATGAAGAATAGTGCTGGGAGTAGTTTCGTAAAAGTGTTTCGAAATTCCAAGCAAAATCAAAGATTGTGGAAGAGAATAGTTGGGGACTGAAAAAAAAAATCATAGATTTTGCAAGTTATTTAAACGTAGATGTTAAGTACAATACTTTGTAAGGACTGAATGATAAGAAAATAATTAGCTGAAAGCATTGGTTTATTTGATTATGGGGTGGCTGCAAGAAAATTGTCTAAATACAAACCATGCTGCTTTTTCTGAGTAATACATGATTGAATGGCGGTGACAAAGGGAAATATAACATATCATTGAAATATTCTGGTAATGATTCTTGCATGGGAAACCAGAAATGAAAAACTAGCAAAGGAAGGCTTAGAGAAAAAAATGAAACCAACATGATAACCATTAAAATTTGTTAGTTCATTGACAAAGTAATGCGTATAGCCATTATGAATACTGTAAATGAAAGGAAGAGCTTATTCTATGGCCGACACTATGTTGGAATATGTTTATGTTTAACGAGCAGTAAATAATTACTGTAGGAAGACAAACAAGGGGAAAAGCCTTATATATACCAGAAGGGTTACTGTGACTGCAAATTTAGATCAGTATTCTCTAAAATGGATTGCTTATATAAAGAGCATTGAAGGAGGTACCTAAGAAAATCGTTAATAAAAGAAAGACAAAGCCTGAAAATGATAGACACTGTTCGGAAAGTCTCAGTAAGTTTTTCATCGCCTTTCTCGGCGCTTTACCAAGAACATTTTTGCATAACTTTTATAACTAATTTCAGTATTTGCAGACCTAGATACGAAACTATTTCCAATCAGACAATATTTAATTCTTTAACACAAACTTAAAAAATCTTATTAAATCATATTAAATATTATGAAGAACCGGAAGGGTTATCACAACCATGCTTATCTGAAAGTGTGACAGAAATTGATTTATACTGTTTATTGCAAATACAAGCAAATAGTATCCATTCGTATCTTTCTTGATAATGAAAAATGCAAGTACAGAGAACAAAACATAGTTAACAAAGACACTGTGTTATAATTAGACAATATACAATTCCTTAACACAGCCTTAAGAAATTGTTATTTTAATCTTACCAAATATCAGTAATAGACGAAAGGAGTGCACTATTATACTTACTGAAAACGTGACAGAAATAAATACATATATCGCAAATACGAGCAAACGATAACCGCGTCATTTCCTTCTCGATAATGAATATAAGAGTAAAGGGAATAAAACATAACTAAGAAAGAGATAGAAGAACGCTGTGGTATAATTAGAAAATATGTAATTCTTTAACACGTCCTTAATGAACCTTAGTACATCATATCAAATAACACTGAGAAACGAAAAGGTTGTCACTATCATACTTACTGAAAGCGTGACAGAAATCAATTTATAGATGGAAAATACAAGCAGACGATAACCCCGTCATTTCCTTCTCGATAATGAAACATAGAACTACTGGCAACAAAACATAATTAAGAAGGAGACAGACGGACAGTACATTGTGTTGCCATGGAGACCGAAAACAGAATGAACCTGGTGAGCGACACAGCTTTAAGCCAAGACAGAGGGAAGTTCATCTGAACGTAACAAGATTATCTCTAACTGGTCGCCTGTCGGGTTCTCCTCCGTGTAAGGAAATACATCCAGAAAACAGGATTTAGTCTTGTGGTAAAAGGAAAAAAAAAACTTTTTTCTGTATTCACTGAGGCATAAGGAATCTTATTCTCTTAATTTTGACCACTTTTGCCTTGAACTTTTACTTGGCGTTGGAGTGGAATGCATGAGTTTCAGGAGTACTTTTTGTTATTGGATCATAATATGTAAAAATAGAAAACGTGTAAAAAAATTATTATTATTATTATTGTTATTATTATTAATGATAATATTATAAAACGATAACATAAATGATATATACCACGGAAACATGCTGTATAAATCCTGATAAGGACTCTATATATATATATATATATATATATATATATATATATATATATATATATATATATATATATATATATATATATATATATATATATATATATATATATATATATATATATATATATATATATATATTACCTTGAAATATCAGAGACGTTCCACGAAATTGAAGGCATAGTTCACATTTTAATTGACATCATTTTTTCATCTTTTACCATCTTACCGGCAAGCTATTTTCTACAGATCCAATTGTTTCTTAAGAACTTTGAGTTACTGTCAAGTGCTAGCTATGACGAACAGCTGGCTACGTCACCTTGTTACGTATATTTCGACTCGGACGTTGGAATGAAGACGGAAAGAAAAGTGAGGAGGCAGATGCGCAGCTTGAAAGGCAACATCAGAAATACTTCAGCGTAGCAACGGAACCGGCCTCGTGAGATTCCTGATTTGATGCAGCAGGAAAAAGGATATATCGTCTCTCTTAAAAATCCTTGGGATGTTATGTGTTATCAAATGTTCTAGCAGCATTTACTGTGTAATGCCGTAACACCTCCTGCTGCTGGGTAGGATTCACTGAAGCGTACAGTCCCGTTGGCGTATTGTCTTCGAGGTTTTCCCGTTAAGAGGTTTATATTCTATTTCTATAGGCCGACGAGTATTTACGTCTTTCGGTTACTGATATTGCACCATCTATTGTTCCTCACTGCTTTGTCTTGGTATTTACGGTGTGTTTGGTGTCAGACAATTTCGTTAGTTCCGTAGCTAGGATTACATTCGATATGCCAATGCCAGGTGGGTTTCTCCTAGGAAACCCTTACATTGACACTAAGAGATACGAATTACTTCGTGGTACCTGCGGGAATCCAGCAAGGGTCGATCTTTCGTTGACGACTACACTATAGAGTCTGTGAGGGTTTACCAACCATATACAATAATTCATTCCGGTAACCCTGGTAGAGCCTCGATGGCCAAGTCGGTTAGAGCAGCAGCTTCGGACATTATAGAGGTCTGTGGCGCGGGTTCACATCCGCAGCTGACCGGTCAGAGAGGCAGACACTTTGCTATCCGTGTAGACACCCCGGGAATATGTATGTAATCAACGGATAGGTTTGCTTAAAAGCAAATTGGTGTTACAGACTAATACACACACAAACAAAGCCACTCCAACATCTCCTAAAAACATAACTGACATCTCACACGTCTCGAACTGTCGACCTAACCGCTCAACGTCTCCTCGCTGCTGGGAGAAAGGGAGCTGGTGACTGGTACAATACATGTATATGCTACCGGGGCCTAAGCGATGTCAGGCAGGGCAGCCGATCGAGACTACGGTCTACCCAAAAGCCAACTCAAAGTCCTTCAAAGAAGGCATCGCGCTTACCCCATACAAAAATGGGAAAAAGCACATTAAAAGAAGAAGAAGAAGAAGAAGAAGAATTCCGGTAACCCTGGTCGGTCTCGCATCCTCTCAGTTGGTACTTCATTGCTTCCCTGTGTTTGAAAAGCCAACAAATGGGAAGGCCAGTCAGTTTTGCAACGTATTTCTCGTCCGTTTAGGAGTTCGTTGAGTTAGTATTCCGATGCATTAGCACTCGAAGGCTTGGTTTCTTGTGCACCCTAATCTGGGGGTCGATAACTGAGGTACAGGGTAGACTGTTTTCTTGTATGGAAGGCGAGATAGAGGTCGGCTGAGGAATTTAAATGCATTGGGAATTTTCATGAGACCTTATCTTCCTTCTGTCGTTTGAATAGCTTGAGATATCGATGTTCAACCGCGACATCCTTAGAAAATTCACTTTTCGAATCGTTATTAGAATATATTAGAATTTCCTTTGTCGAAATAAGACTTTTTTTTTTTTTTTTACTACTTTCGTAATAAATTGTCCCAGAATCAGTAGCTGGCCACCGTTTACGAAGAAGTTTCATTAAATTTCAATCTCTGCATGGTATTACTAGGCAGGCTGTTATTTCTGTTGAACAAAAAAATATTCAGTGTCCCAGGTTTACAATCAAGATGCATTTTACCACCATTCAAACAAATTTGTTACTGTACTGTCGTGGTTTCTGATGCTGTTGACAGCTTGCCTTAGCTCCTTATAAATGGATCTGAGTGTTGTGTTTTCCATTTTTTCCCCTTCCTGAATGTTCTCTCTATTCTTGCAGTGCACACATACCTACATATACACATTCGAAAGAAACAAAATCGCACACAATAGCCATAAAATTGTATACTTTACAGGGAGCAAACTTAAAGTTATTACATCGTCATTGCAACCAAACAATAATCATAATGAGAAAGGAGCTGTAAAGGAAAAGTGTGATAACAATGTCGTTAGCTTAATTGAAGAAATTTCGAGTACCTTATGCATGCGATATTCAGATCGGAAATATATATATATTTTTTTTATTTACTCTTCTCGAAAAACATTCTTGACAGGATTTCTCCCCTGAAACTCTCAATTATTACTTCCATTAATTTGGAACGAAGAACATTCGATTACAAAGGTGCAAAGTAAAATACGTTTATTTTAATAATTATTTTATATTAATAATTCGTTCTTTATATTATTGTGACTGACAGAATATAAATACTTCGCTAATATCAACAAAGCAGATATATACTCCAAAATTACCACTGTCATTGAGTGAGATTCTTTTTTATTAGCAGACAGCAAATTGCACATAAAATCCCTATTGTTTGTCATCGGGAGTTATCATCAACTGTATATATCTGAAAAAGCAATACTCTGGCAAACTGAATAAGTGGGACCATAGGTAGACAGATATGGAGATTTTGGTTGTAAGAAAATGGTAAATAAACAAAAGAAAGGATTAGTTTTTTTATGACATCTCACTGGAAAGGGAACACAATAAAATTGCAATAAAATTCTCAAACAAACTCTACAACCGAAGGAAGAATCAAGCAATGCACATGTTATCAGTTTTCATTAATCCGAGAACAATTCAAACGATGAAAATATCTCCCATACGGATTATCACAGACATCAAGCAAAGCATTAATCATAAAACTGCATGACCCGAAAAAATTGGAAATTGTTAAAAAGTTCCATTAAAGAATCCATCAATCACTAAATACAGTTAACGGAATCCAATACGAATTTTAATTGGTGTTACCATTCATCGAGCAGCTATGAACGACTCGATTGACGATATGCTCTGCTTTCCAAATTTTTTATATTTTGTGATATTGGTGGCCTACTTTAGCGAAGGTTCGTACAGAAATTTTTCTGTCTATCTGCCTCTCACTCTCTTATACTATTCTCTCTCTCTCTCTCTCTCTCTCTCTCTCTCTCTCTCTCTCTCTCTCTCTCTCTCTCTCTCTCTCTCTCACACACAAACCCACATACCGACACACACATTTGTATTCACAAAAAAAAAAAAAAAATTGACATCTACGAGGAGGGGGCAAGTGTTCATTGTATTAAAAGTGTATTGTTAAAAAATAGATTGAACAATTTTGCAAAGAAGCAGAGAAAAACATGACAATCTCCATAATTACAGAAATTATAGATGAAATAGCGATGTAAAATAAAAATATTGTGCGACTGGAAAGACGAAATGATTCCGGTAACTGTAAAATCACTGAGTGAGACTTAATCATTTATTTAAAATTAAGATGTTTCTAGTATGAGGATTAAGAATAATGATTTTAAATATAATTTTTCTGTAAACATCTTTAGCCAATGGGCTTACCACTCACCCATTTCTGATTCGGATAACGTTAAGGTACGGCATTGCTTACGTAAATTTTAAGATTCCCCCATGACTTCTCCAAGCAGCTCTGAATTATGCCTTTCTGTCAAACCTGGGTCCCAGGGTTCCCCAGCAGAACCCAGGAAGAGACCCGTTTTGTAGACCAGTGGGCGTCGGGCTTTCACGAAAAATCCCGGAATAGGGACCAAAGGCTCCTTCTGGAGGCCACGGAGGAGGGCCTAAAATAATGTTCTTGAATTTTGGTCAGTAATGGCAGAGCTCTGATCCTTTTTCCAGTTCCATCACCTCCTGGGAGCTGGGACTGAGGTTCTGATCCTTGAAAAGACGTTTTAAAGGATTCAGTGCCTTTTAGAAACCTCAGACACTAGTAGTTTTGGCTTGTGCCTTTATTCTTAACATCAGAGTTAATCAAATTTACTACCTGAGGTAATCCTCCTGGGATTCCTGAGGAGCCTTGCGTCTCCGGTCTGGCAAAGGAAAGAGATAAAGAGGAAAAAGAGAGAGAGAGAGAGAGAGAGAGAGAGAGAGAGAGAGAGAGAAGAGAGGAAGAGGGGAATGATTTCATACAGAGGAACAAAGGATTACGTTGCCCATATTTCTGCAAGGTGATGGAATTCCTTTTTCTTCGAGTTCTGATCAAAGGAAGAGAAAGACCATCATTATTGCTAACTATATATCTGCTAACTAATTTGTTCACGTTTTTCTACAATGAAACTTTAACTTGCAATAGCTCTGCGCACCATTTGCTCTTTTCTTGAAAGATATTCATCATGAATTCAACAAAGTATAAGAATTATTACCGGAAAAAAGTAACAACCCGTTTTTTTCACATAAATGCTGCATCACACACTTTAGCACGTACACATTTAATATTGACTGACAAACAGAAGCAGACTGATGAAAGGAAATCAAGTAGAATTATTAATATTCTTTACCAATAATATTTGAAAGGCTCAGCGTCTTCGATCAATTATAAGTTCATGCATTTTCAACAAGCAAATTCAAGCGAATCGCAGATTTCGCAATCAGAAAACGGAGCGATTCCTAATATTTACAATAACTTCCTGTTTTAAAGTTACCCAGCATCAGAACCATTACAGTAATGCTCTTGGCGCTATTAAATTGCACGTAGCTATATTTCCGAAGCAATCCGGAAAACAAGCAAAAGTTTTAATTATTTTTCGCTCAAAATGTCACATTCCCATCCCAGAATTGTATGTTTAAAAACAAACGCTGCCAGTTTTTACAATTTCGGTTATAAAATGCCGTTGTTTTTAGCGTTTGGCTCTCGCCTGCTTGACTGTTAAAAAACCTGTAAAATAGTTTTCTTTATTGTTTTTTTTGCTCATTTGAATTTCTCCCTACTCACACACACACACACACACAAACATAGAAATTTATCTATCTATCTATCTATATATATATATATATATATATATATATATATATATATATATTTATATATGTATATATATATATATATATATATATATATATATATATATATATATATATATATATATATATATATATATATATATATATATATATATATATATATATATATACTATATATATACAGTGTATGTGTATATATATATGTGAATTTGATATTAAGCGACATTTGTAGCTTCATGATATACATATATATACATGTATATATACAGTACATACATACACACATATATATATATATATATATATATATATATATATATATATATATATATATATATATATATATACAGTGTATACATATATATA
>NC_089750.1:58317206-58322206 GCF_040412425.1 Macrobrachium rosenbergii
TGGAAGACCTCCTCAAAGTCCTTTTTCAGTAGTCCCTTCAGGTAACTTTCTGATGCCTCTTTCAGCTCCTCTGTTGACTGGAATCTGGTTCCCCTGAGGCTGTCTTTCATGTGTGAGAACAGGAAGAAGTTGCAAGGGGCTAGGTCAGGGCTGTAGGGTGGGTGTTGTACCACTTTCATTCCCCTGTCGGCCATCCAGGTGGTCACCAGAATTGACTTGTGGCATGGGGCATTGTCCTGGTGGAACCACCACTGACCACTCCTCCACTGCCGAGGCTTCTTCTTCCTCATCTTCTCCCTGAACCTTTTCAGAACAGTAAGGTAATATTCCTTATTGACGGTTTGACCCTGAGGAACCCATTCAATGTGAATGAGCCCCTGGGAGTCAAAGACAGGAATAACCATGGCCTTCTCTTGTGACCTGCTTATCTTTGCCTTTTTGGTTCTGGGGGAGGTCGCGTGCTTCCACTGAGCTGTCTGACGTTTGCTCTCAGGGTCGTAGGTGAACACCCTACTCTCGTCGCAAGTCACTACTTTATTCAGGAAACCTGAATCAGCCTCTATCATTTCGAGAATGTCAGTGCAACATTCCACACGAAACTGCCTCTGGTCGTCGGAGAGGGTCTTTGGCACGAACTTGGCACAGAATTTGTGGAGCTTCAGATCTTCGGTCAGAACTGTCTCTATTGTGCCAATACTAATACCAACAGCTTCAGATAGCATCCTCACAGATACTCGACGGCCTTGCATCGCTAACCTTTCCACTTCCTCAATGTTTTCCTCCTTGCTGCACTTTTCGGTGCTCCAGATCTGGGTTCATCCTCAACCTGTTCATTTCCGTCAGAAAATCTGTTAAACCACCGATAGAAACTTGCTTGGCTCATCTGTTCATCCCCATAGGCCTCTTTTAACATTCCACAAGCTTCTTGTTTGGTTTTCTTAAATTTAACACAAAATTTGATGGCGTAACATTGCTCCATGTTTCCCTGCATTTTGACAAGTGTTCACAGATCGGCAAACCGGATCAGACTGGTTCCACTACGTTCACCGCTGCACTCAGACCTACGAATATAGAAAGTTGCCAGTTTGTCATTTTATAGAATATATGTATATGTACTTCACCATGAAGTAGTATTTTGATCAAATCATATTTAGAGTCTCACCTGACGTTTTCTCATTACTTACTGAACATATACATATATATATACATATATATATATATATATATATATATATATATATATATATATATATATATATATATGTGTGTGTGTGTGTGTGTGTGTGTGTGTGTGTGTGTGTGCGCGTGTATACACCATATATATATATATATATATATATATATATATATATATATATATACACATATACATATATGTATATATATATATATATATATATATATATATATATATATATATATATATATATATATATATATATAAGAAAAATAAAAAAATAAAATTCACCAACTACAATACAATACAGCTAAAAATAACACAGAACAAAAAACCGCTAACCAACCTTAGGTGGAGAGAAAACGACAGAATGATTATAGACAGAGTTAACTCAGGTACAGTTGTGTAGAGGAGGTTTGGGTATTTAACTGGGGGACTAGTTGTTTGATAAACAATGACTCAAGTATTGGCAATTCGGAGAGAATTTGCTGTTTGGCCTATTATGCTGAAGTCATTTCTTTCAATATGGGTTTGCAGATTTTAGAATGAGCTCTGATATTAGAATGTTCTGGATTGGAGAGCCTACAGCCAGTAAAACTTTTATTCCCCGATGGGAGTCGATTCTGACCCTCAGTAACCTCCTCGTGGATCCGACATATGTCCCAGAGTTACACTTAGGGCAAGTATATTTATACACCACGTTAGAGGATAAAAAAGGGCTTAATCGATCTTGTAGTTAAAAAACGAACCTATTGTTAGAGATTTTTGGGAATTAATTTTAAATTAATCGCACCATAATGCTTGTGGATAATTTGCATTATGGTGCGATTAATTTAAAATTAATTCCCAAAAATCCTCTAACAATAGGTTCGTTTTTTAACTACAAGGATCGATTAAGCCCTTTTTTATCCTCTAACGTGGTGTATAAATATACTTGCCCTAAGTGTAACTCTGGGACATATGTCGGATCCACGAGGAGGTTACTGAGGGTCAGAATCGACTCCCATCGGGGAATAAGTTTTCGTACTGGTTGTAGGCTCTCCAATCCAGAACATTCTAATATCAGAGCTCATTCTAAAATCTGCAAAACCCATATTGAAAGAAATGACTTCAGCATAATAGGCCAAACAGCAAATTCTCTCGAATTGCCAATACTTGAGTCATTGTTTATCAAACAACTAGTCCCCAGTTAAATACCCAAACCTCCTCTACACAACTGTACCTGAGTTAACTCTGTCTATAATCATTCTGTCGTTTTCTCTCCACCTAAGGTTGGTTAGCGGTTTTTTGTTCTGTGTTATTTTTAGCTGTATTGTATTGTAGTTTATATATATATATATATATATATATATATATATATATATATATATATATATATATATATATATATATATATATATATATATATATATATATATATATATATATATATATATATATATATATATATATATATGTATATATATATATATATATATATATATATATTATATTTATTTATATTTATATATGTATACGAATACAAAATGAAATATTCTATTAAAAGGTGCAGGAAAATACAGGAAATGAATATTTATCTCCGTAACAAACGAATCATTAACATATTCTGTAACTGTAAAAAAAAGGTTGAATGATTTACTCTAAAACGTATAATTCACATGTAACCGCACCATTGCATTTGGGGGTTACTATTATATAAATAATGACAACAAAACTAGACCTCCTCTTTGACAATCATAGTACAGAGTGCAGTTTTAATCTTGGGATCTCCATTTCCCAAGTTTATCCAGTTTCACCAAGAAAGTCATTATCTGGGATACCTATTCTGATCAGACCAGTAATTTTTTAAGGGAAATTGAAAAGTATTACTCAAAATATTTTATATAATAAAATGCAAGACAATCTCACCGTTTACATTTAGAAAAGGCAATAGCCACACGACTATATCGTCTCAATGAGAGATCTCTCTGCGACGGAGAGAAACAAATACTTTTCGAATGGCTTTGATGTTTCCTAAGCTATGATACTAACGTTGAAAATTAGTTTAGACAAGTGCTAACGGTAAGTGTAAGAACAAGTGACTTATGAGAGTGATAAAATACCTTCCTTGCAAAATTAAAACAATCTATTCAGATTTTTGGAATGAAAATGGACACCAGGAAATCAAAATAGATTCACTGAAAGTTACATTGGCTACTATTGTTTGTTCTGCTTTCTTTGGTTATAAGGAAGTAAAGTAAACTGTTTGAACTATGAAGATCAATGTTGCATAGTAGTAGGCCATCCGAAATGCTCTTAATTTTAGACACTAATTGGCTGTGGATACAAGAATTAATTAAATATCTGCAATGTTGCCGCTAAATAATTCCACGAACCTTTACATCTATTAGTGTTTTGTTGCCATACTGTGCTGTAGAATGACTTACATTCTTTAAATGAGCAACATTGTTTAAATGGATTTAGATGGCTAGTCCCGTTAATCCCCCACACCGCCCATACCCCTCCCAACAATGCAAAGATAAAATTACCCGAGTAAATTTCACCAGTTACTGCGCTCCCATCTGAAGAAGAAACTCCCTCATTGAGATTTCGAATTTTATATGAGGCGATAATCCAGTTGGCTAGAGCTTCATAAACTTCTCTGTGATTTTTCCAAAGCTCTTCGGTGAAAATACTGTTATATCACTGCCGATATTTCAGGCGATAGGTGAAGAAACGTTCGAGGGGGAAAAGGAGAATTCTTTTCTAGCGATGCTTTATCCTCCAACTTTCTTTTCTAGATTTTTTCCTCTCTTGAGGACGGAATGGGAAATTCGAGTATTTTCTCATTTCTCAATGGGAAGGAAATAGCAAAAAATATAGGAAATGAACGGTCGAGTTTCAATACGCACACAGACATATATATATATATATATATATATATATATATATATATATATATATATATATATATATATATATATATATATATATATATATATACATACATACATACATACATACATACATACACACATATATATAATATATATATATATATATATATATATATATATATATATATATATATATATATATATATATATATATATATATATATATATAACTTGGGAATAATTTGACTTATCTTATGATGGAGGGCATTCTACTTACCGGACTATGAGGTTCTTTAATTCCCGTGTTAAAACTATATTAACATCTTGATAGGAAGTGAACTGCTTTTTCCTGTAATATCAACATATTTACTTTAATTTTCCTTTAGTGTAAATCCAGGAAACCTGCACTATTATAGACATTGCACACATGATGAAATGTATCTCCTTGAAAGCTGAAGAGACATTGCAATATTATCATTACACTTGGGCCTCCTATGCAATCAGTTACTAATTTATATTTCATGTGTTACATAACATATATTAATCAAACCAACTTGTTTCTTATCTCTTTTGTCTGCATTTATTTTGTTCTTATTGTTTGTCAAAGGAAATCTCGGTTAGTACAAAAAAAGTGGTCAATTTATTCACATATCGGCTAGTAACAACACGCAGCAACGGTAAAAACAAAATAATAATGAAGTCTGTCGACATACAGCCTTTGTGAACTCTGCTTCATAAAAGCACCACCAGCCGAGAGGTATCTGTGTTGTCCCGAGCTAAGAGGTGACTATCATTGTAATGGCACAGGAACTTTCATAGAGCAGACGTATTCGAAGTTGAGATGAGAGTGGCAAAAGTTTGATTAGTTTCTCCTTCGGGATTTTTGCTGGCACTAAAAAGGCATATCGTCATCACTCAGGCTTTTTTTTTTATTGTACTGCATAACC